>NC_142937.1:44096422-44148922 GCF_046866305.1 Octopus bimaculoides | reverse complement strand
CTTCTGTTTTCATATTTTCCGTTGTCTCTTCAAATAACAGTTCGGATAGATGTAGCATTTTTATTAATTTACAATAAAATACTAACATCGCAACGTTTTGTTTATCCTTTTATATATTGTAGTGGTAGTGGTTTGTCATTTTGATATCTTTGACAACCTTTACAACTCTCACAGCACACATATCTATTTTCCCTCTCCCAATAGCTGCCCTTGTGGCAAAATTTGAAATGATTTTTATTATTATTATTATTATCATTTGCTGATAATTACCGAAAGAAATATATAAAATTCCTTAAATCTCTAGATGGTTTCAAAATAAAAATAAAAAATAATAAAGAGATAAATATATATTAAGTTTTCACTTAAGAGTAAATGATAACTACACAGAATGTCAAAATTAGAAAATAACTGAAGCAGCCCATGTTTTTCTAAGTAATTATTTTTAAGAGAACGTGTGGAGAGTATATTTTTAATAGACGCACTTAAAAGGAAATAGAAATATTCCCTGGAGAAAACAGGACAGATTAAAAGAAAAGACAAAAACAATATATTTCCAAGAGAAATTTTCAGCATTTAAAGACAATGAAATTAATGGGAACGAAGTGAGTTTCACTAGAATGAAAAGGACATGTCATAGCGATTATTTTACTCAAAAAAACAAAAATATCAAAATGATTCAAGAGATCGAATAAGCAACTTTTTCAACCCTCGGAAATGGTTAATTTAATTATTTTCTGTTCTTAATTCACAGAAAAAAAAAACAACCTTCACTTTACACATACACGCATGTGTGTGTGAGAGTAAGATTTAACAATTCAGGATTTCTTAAACTTTCTGAATTTAAAAAAAATTGTTTTGCTTGCCTTGTATTATTAAAACTGCTAGACCACATACATACATACATGTTTGTGTGTACATAAATATACGCACATACACGCATCGATTGTATGTTTCTTCTACCGAATGTGGCCCTGTGCCAAAGTTAAGAAATCATTAGTTATTTATGCAACTATTAGGACCTATTCTAACTTTCTATTTCATCATCTAGAGACCTTAGTTTTGATATATATTATTTATTACGACAATTATGATTGTGGTTCAGCTTCAGGACAGAAATCATCAAGCAGACCAACATCTAAGGCCTTTTAGCAAAGACCACCTTATCTTTTCTGTTTTCTTTTTCTCCAGACATAATGTCTACATCTACACAATCTAACGTGTCCATTTTTTTAAAAGACGTAGGGCGTAATTTGAAGGAGATTTGGTTGTTATTTTTTGCAGGTAGAGACTTATCATAGCTGTTATTTAGCTTCTCCTGACTGAAAAGACCTATGATGATAGGTATTCAAGCGAAGATATTGTCTTTTTCCGTACATTTAAGATTACATTGCCCAGTGTCTTCTTTTCTTGACGTGATAGGTTTGGTTTGAGAGAGATCCGGCTGCTATCTTTAGCAGGTTGTGCAACCAGGAAGAAGCTTTTCTGATGGTTATGGTTCATGGCTGTGTTGATAGTTGAGAGCTACTAGGAAAATGATGCACAACAAAATCTCTTTTGGTGCTTTACTTCTGAGTTCAAGTCAGTACCGGATCGATATTCGCCTTTTTGTCTCTTCTCTAGAGTCCGTAATAGATCGTTTCTCTGTACCCTCATTGTATAATTTTAGAAAACAAAACAAAACCAACACTACGGGGGAATTTGTCAAATTTAAATAACTCGTTAGCTTTTTTCTTTTTTTTTTTTTACAACATATCACAAATAAAACATAACGTCAAAATACTTTGGATTATTCTGGTTTCAAAGAACTATAGAGGCTGTTGTTTTTAGACCTAAGTCGCTTCTGATTCAGCAGACCTACGGATCAAAAGTATTCCGGCCATGTCCATCCTTTTTCTAGTCATAGCCTATGCATCTCGGTTTACGTTTTCAATGTGTACTTCCTTTTTTTCTTTTCTCATCTGTTTTTTTTGTCTTGAAGGACGAAGAATTGACCACTAACAGGTCGAACTAAATTATAGTAAACGGATTTTTATCAGCAGCAAAGCGCCAGCTAATTAAACAAACGACAGACGAAACTCATTAAGGACATCGTGGTTATTTACCAGGAATTAGATTAGGAATATAGGAAGGTTCATTTTACTTGTCTGTAAAAGGGGAACGTTAAATTTAGAATCAAAGTTTTTGGTGCGAAAGACATGCATGCACAAGTAAATTAAAATGTTTGAGCAGAATTTAAAGATTCTTGACAAAACATAGAGAGAAAGAGAAATTAAAACAAAGCTATGTTAGTTTCAAAAAATACTCAAATGACAAATGAAAGCAGAGATAAATATTAGTTTTCCAAAGACAATAAAATATAAGTGTGCGTATGTGCATGTAAATATATACATATATACACGTTACCATGGCCTGGCCCTGGAAAAGACATCGTCCCCAAGGTCTGGTGGTCGGCGAAAATCACTTAAAATGTGACTACAAAGCATGAGGCGGCGACACACAATGATAACATCACTGAATGAAAGTACGTCGCTAGAGAAACTCAAATAACAGCCTCTCTCGTTGGCTCAATTTTTCACAATATTTCCGATTGAACCAATAAAATAGAACGTTAGTAAAAAGAAAGGTACCCTTCCTTAATCTAAACGCGAAGAGTTATTCATCATATGTGATTCGATTGGTTGCTTCGTTAGAAAAAGGACTAATCGTTAACGACGTAACATGTTGTAGTTGTATAATATAGTGATGGATGTAAGCGACGATCAATAACAACAGATATGGCAGCTCCCCAGGATAGTTGTATGTCTGGGAAAGATAACACTGCCGACATTCATTCTAATACAAAAGAAACTTTCAAGGATCCATTAACTAGTGCTTTGGATAAAGACAGTGAAGATGAGGTGAGCTTTTTAGTTGGCCTGTTTTGCTGTATGTCTATGTATGAAGAAAATTCTATTGTAATTCCATTCATTTCTAGGATGTTTTATTGGAATATACGAGACTTACTCTGTGTGCCCACTATTCAAATTTTTAACTCGCAAGAAGCCAGGTTTCTGTGGGAGAACGGGTTGTAATTAATTTTAAGTAAATAGGTCCACTATTAGTGAAAAGAAAGGTGTTTTAATTACATGCTGCCATTTTCCAGTGATTTAGTTTGCAAATTTGTGTGGATAGTATTAGGTATACTTATAAGCTTGCAATTAAAAAATCGTTTTTGATGTCAGTGTTCACTCTAATCACTGTTCACTGTAAGCTGTTAAAAAAAAAGAAAAAGAAAATTGTAAGAAAACAGAACAGCTCTGTAACCCACCGCCCCAAATCCCAACAAAACATTTGATTTTTTTTTTAAAAACCAAAGCGTGAATGTTTTAGCTTCTTTCCAATGCCCATACAATTTGATTAATATTTATTGAGTTTTAATGTTCACCTCTAATCTTATAGAAGGTCTAGATTCTTGTTATTTTCTTCCAACATTACCATTATCTAGATGTATAATGTGTTGCTGTGATCGGTGTACCTGTCCAAATTTGCTGTTGTTTGGAACAAATCACGCCCCCACCTTTTATCATACACGCACTGAGCAATGTCAGTCGAAAATCAACTATTTTTCTTTACCTTGTAAATTGCATTTATTAACACTCCTGATCAAAAGTAGTGTGTCACACAGAATGAATATATTTAATTTGCTCCCCCCTTCCCTCTATGCTCTCTACTCAAATCTTCTTCATCCTCGATGTCGATTTCTACCTTTCGTTTTCTGGAGTCGATAAAATGAGTACCAGTAATATACTAGTTTTTCGATTAAAAATTTGGTCTCGTGTCTTGTCGAGATGAAATCGTTAGAAAGAGACATTGAGACATATATACGTCTGAGTGTATAAACGGGGGAGAAAAAGTAATTGAGTTTATTCGTTCAAAGCTGAATCATCAGCGTCGAATAAATATAATTATATATACAACACATCTACTTCTGCCTGTCCATTTATTTAGCTGTATTATTCTATGCTGGACACTGTGTGACTGTCGTCGTTGTTACCTTTGCAGTAAATAAAAGCTTATACACGTACCCACACATTCACAATAAAGCTGTAGTTTGCAAAAATAAAATATAATAAACGTGTTATTGTACAAATAAAAATTTAGGTGTTTTTTTTTTTTTCTTAACCGTTTCGCTTAAACCAAGTTGTTTAAACTCGGGTCCACTCTGACTAAATGGTCCTACAATCCAAACTGTTCCAGCCATGACATACTGTCCTTTCCTCGGGCTTCGCCTACCTTTGACTACATTAGCCAACGTGTCTCTCTTTTTTACGGTCGTGTTGTTAGAGGGAAATTTTGACTGCTGTTTCTAGCAGGTGGCCGACTGCATCGAGGCTAGCAGGTGTCGTGTAATTAACTCGGTGATTTTTTTTTTTTCTCATGTCTCCTTCCTTTCTATAGTTCCAATTCTGTCTTTTTTTTTTTTTTCCTCTCAGCACAGTTAAAAGACAGAAAGCATTATTTCCATTGAGCAACTTTTTTTTCTAATTTAATATTTAAATAATGCTGGAAGGTTATCAACTTTTCATTCGGATGGTTGCCTGTAGCACTCATGTTTCTCATTCTCTCTTAGGCTTTTCACCCTTTCTGTCTTTCGATTTCTCTTACGCTTTTTTTCTTTCTTTCTTACTCTCTTGATGTTTTTTTTTTTCATACACCTCTCTGTCTTTATCTCAGTCTCTGTCTTTGGCGTTCTCTTTATCTATTTACACCTTCTCTCCCTCTCTCTGTAATGCACTACTCACCTGTTTTATATATATATATATATATATATATATTACCGTTCAAGCAATATTTTAAGTCGGATTAGTCATTTAAGTCGGATTATTCGGCAAAACTACTGAAGCAATGTAAAAACCGTGAAATGCAGCCTGAGATAATTGAGCCGTCTTGTAAGCTCCCATTGTTTGTTAGAACACAAGACGATATGATCATCTTGTGAAGTGGTTGTTGTCGTTATACTTTAACCTTTTTCAGGTAAGTTAATATATATCTGTCAACAGTCGCTAAGCCGACTTATATTCAGCAGTAACACATCACCAGCCTTTCAAAATGCAACCAATCACAACTAGAGCAAAACCACCTGCCCACTTAGTTTACGTGTTTTTCATTAATTAATCGACCTTAATAACATGCTATAGGCTGTACAAACTCACGAACTCTGCTTTTAATGTGAACCTCTGAATTTTTTGAAAACTTCTTATAGTTTCGTTCATTTATTTATGTTTATGATTAAATCTCGTTCGTGTTCTTTCTATACCTCCGTCGCGCCTAGAACCAACCCTGAGTCGGATCTACAGTTTAAATTGGATTTGGTACTTACATTTCTAAATACGTGCTGTATACTACCAACACGATACCTCGTGTTTATTTTACCTCACTGTTATGGTACCTAGCCAGTTCTGGCGTCCTACGTGTTGATGCGCCTAGATTCTAATGAATCGTTCTAATAATCTCTCTCCCTCATCTCTCTCTCTCTCCCCCTCATCTCTCTCTCATCACTCTCTCTCTTTCTCTCTCTCTCTCTCTCTCTCTCTCTCTCTCTCTCTCTCTCTCTGTGTGTATGTGTAATAAACTATACACGTAACTAGTTTCAATCTTCTATTCAGAATATGTGTGTATTTATACATACGTGGCACCTTGGGCAGGTGTCTTCTATAGCCCCAGGCCGACCAAATCCTTGAGTGGATTTAGTAGTTGGAAACTGAAAGGAAGCTCGTCACTATTCGAACACTACGCTAGCCAGGTTTCTGCAAGAAGTGCTACTGCGGTGATCGCCTAGATTTTACATAACCATTCTATTATGTATATGTGCGTGTTACTGTCTCCTTTCCTTGACATCACGTGACAGTTGTAAACGAATGTCACAGTCATGCAAGCGGTGGTCTTTGTTCTCAATCTTCTGTAAAAACCTCTCTGGTTATGAGGAAATATTGCCTTTGAAACGGGTGAGGACTGGCAACAAGAAGGCCGTCTGACCATAGAAAATCTACCTTGAATTTCGTTTGGCCTTTGTGTGCATAGAAAAGTAGATGTAAAAACGATGATTATATATATATATACATACATATATATATACACACACACACACACACACACACACACACACACACACACACACACACACACACACACACACACACACACGTGTTTGTGTAAGAATGTGCTTATGTAATATATGTATTTCCAAGGAAGTAACATCACATCCACTGCAAAGGATGTAAAATTTTGTCTGTTGACTGCATGGCCTATTCTTGATGTCTTCAGTGTCATCAGGAAGTCAGAGCTACCAGATGCAATGGAGAGCTGTATCTTTGTTTTTTGATTATCTCAGTAAAAGTATCTGAATAAAATAAAAGAAAAATGTATGGTAGCCTTCATGCAAACAGTGATGTCATGAGAGAAAGGATGACTTTGGTTTTGCATGACCTTACTGGAGCAACAACTCATTGGTGACACTCTGATATCGATATACATGAACTGGCTGTTTGTAAAGAGCTCTTCATTCACCCTATCTGTATGGACATCGGATGTTGCTCTGTTTACCTCCCAGTCATTATGCAGAAGTCTGATGGATAGCATGATCAATTTGGGTGACTTTGACCATGGTCAATGAGAATATATATATATGTGATTGTATGGTTTAGAAGCATGCTTTACAACCATGTGGTTTCACGGTCAGTCCCCTTGTGTAGCACCTTGGGCAAGTATCTTCTGCTATTGCCCTTGGCTGGCCAATGCACTATGAGTGAGTTTAGTTGATGGAAACTATGTGGAAACCTGTGTGTGTGTGTGTATGTCTGTATGTCTCTTCCTGTTTGTCTTCTTCACCACTTGTCAGGTGGTATTGGTTTGTTTATGTCCTGGTAACTTAGTGGTTTGGCAAAAGTGGTCAACAGAATACCTACCAAACTCTAAAATTAGGGTCTATTTGTTCGACTTCAAGGCTGTGTCCCAGTATGGCTGCAATCCAGTGAAGGTAAAAAGTAAAAAATATATTGCATAGACATACACACACACACACACACACACAAATATGTTAACGTGTCTCTGCGTATGTATGCTTCTTTTTGTTTTAATTATTTGAATCCTTCTTATAAAGAATGAAGTTTCAAAGAATTGACTTTTGAAATGTAGCTTGCTGGAATTTTGTTAAAAAATAAAAATGTTACAAGTTGAACTTTAAAAAATACATGTGTATACAGATTGTATTTGTGAAGTATGTATTAGCTGGTCACATTTTGATTGAAAACCCTATTTTTTCCTAATTGTTACTTCATCCTTTTGATACCAACCCACCTGAAACTGTCTCTGGCTCTGTAGTACAAATGTCTTATTTTCAAAAGTTCTGAATTAAAATCTTCCACCAAACCTTAGTCACAATTTATGTTCCTAACACTAGCTTAATGATAACCAAGTTATTTTACAAAATTCTTTGTTATATTTAAAATTGATTGAAAGAAACAGAGCATCTCAACAGAAATATGGTAACAAAAGGGTTGAACATGTACTTATAGCCAATATAAATTTATAAACTGGCTGGAGGAGCTCTGGATTTTGAAATGATTGTTTATATTCTCCTTCTCATTGAATTTGAAAGAAATATTAAATTCTGTCAGGTATCTGACCTCTGTGAATGCATGTGATTTTGTGTTCCAAATAACTATATTAGACCTGTTTGCATTTGGTGGAAGTCTGGATGTGAGTGTTTCTTCTGCATTTTTTGTATTGCGATGTATGTATATTTAAAAAATGGGCATTGACCATATTTATTGCATGACATTCTTATAAATGTGTGTGTGTGTGTGTGTGTGTGTGTGTGTATATATATACTTCACGTACGAGGAGGTGCTTTAAAGTTTTCGGCTTTAAGTGTATTGCAGAAGGCTTAGTTGGGGACCCAGCCTTCTGAGTTCTTTTACAGAGCTTAGAAAATACTGAAAGAGCGCTGCAATAAGTGTGTGAATTTGAGAGAATATGTTGAATAAAATCATAATTAGCCAGGAAATGCATACTTCACTGGCTTTTCCCTGATAACACTTGTCTTTCTTACTACCACCTCCCCTGGAATGATTTCTCTTATCCATCAATCCTATCATCTCCACCCACACTTTACATTGATCATCCTCTTGAGCCACCAATTTATCTTTACTCTATCACTATATGTCTCTCCTCTTTCACTTTGAATTCTCCACACTCCTGCAATTTACCCAATCATCCTTTCTTATTCTTCCCTTGTCTATTGTATTATTACTCTTATTAAAGTGGCAAGCTGTCAGAATCATTAGCATACTGGACAAAATGCTCAGCAGCATTTCTTTAGAAGGTCAAATTCTCCTGAGGTTGACTTTGCCTTTCATTAACTTATGCTAGATGAAATAAGTACCAATTGGGCACTGGGGTTGATACTGTTCTATATTTTTGAGATGAGGAATTCTGTACATTATTTACATTAGATGGATATGTGTCCTCATCTTGTCTTCTTGTCTTCATCTCGTCTACTAACCTCAAGATTGCATATTCAATTCCAGGCAGTGCCTTGAATAAATAATAATAATAATATCAGCAAAAAAATACATTAGGAATGAGAACTCAGGATTGGGTTCAAAATACAACCAGGACACCTGATGAAGGCTGGAGAGTAAATCAGTTGAAACGTGGTAACAGCAAACAAGATGAAGACACATATCCATCTAATGTAAATAATGTACTGGGGTTGATGTAACTGACTATTCCTTCCCAACAAATTTCAGGGCTTGTCCTTATAGTAGAATGGATTTATATAAGGTGGCATGCTGGCAGAATCTTTAGCACACTGGACGATATGCTAAGCGACGTTTCAACCGTCTTCATATTCTGAGTTCAAATGTCACTGGGGTTGATAAAATAAGTACTGGGGTTGATGTAATCAATTTAACCCCTCCCGGAAACTGCTGGCTTTGTGCCAATATTTGAAATCATCATTATTATTATTAAGGCAGTGAGCTGGCAGAATCGTTAGCATGCTGGGCAAAATGCTTAGTGGCATTTTGTCTGTCTACATGTTCTGAGTTCGAATTCGAGGTCGGCTTTACCTTTTATCCTTTTGGGGTCGATGAAAAAAGTACCAATTGAACACTGAGGTTGATGTAACCGACTAGCCCATGCTGCCAAAATTTCAAGCCTTGTGCTTATTGTAGAAAGGATTATTATTATTCATGCCAGCATGAAAAGTGGACATGAAATGCTGTTGATGACCGAACCAGCAAAAGCATTGGCAGCACACCAGGCAGAATGATTTGTGGCATCTCATGTGTGTTTATGTTCTGAGATAAATTCTCATCGAGGTTGACTTTGCCAGCATCCTTTTGGGGTCAATTAAATAAGAAACAGTCAAGTACTGAGGCTGATGTAATTCTCTAGTGCCTCCCCCTCACTCCCCCACCTCAAAGCTTCAGGCCTTGTGCCTATAGTAGAAAAGATATTAATAATTATAAAGAAAATATCATTACTCTGCTGCTCTTCAATCCCCACCCCTTTTGTGCAGTCAGTCAATCATCTCTCTGCTACCCCTCCCCCAACTCATGTATTATTGGTCACCCCCTCAACCCTACCAGTCTCTCCAGTTGTTACCAACTCTTTTTACCTTCCCTACTTAGCATCTCTCAACACTGGTTTTTCATTATTCACCTGCTCATTCATTCCCTGTCTCTAACCATCTCTCACCCTTCCGTTTAGTCTTGCAGCCTCTACCCATCTGCACTTGTTCTGAGGGTACACCCTAACATCTACCTCATCACCACTATTTTTATTGCTTTTCATGCTTCACCTTGGCCACTCCTACTTTCACTTCTAGAATGTGAGTAGCCATGTAGCTCCTCTACTGCAAGAGACTTATTCTGGTCACTTCTTTAACCCTTTAGCATTCAGGTTAATTTATCAAATGTAAAGCATATTTATCCACATTTTTTAAAGTTAATCAAGTATTATTACAGACCTTGAATTTTTCAATGATCGATTATTTTTAGAATGACATTGTAGGGTAGATGTGAGAGGCTGGATCTGGCCAGTTTAAACATAAAGTGGTAAAATATATGGGCTGGATATGGCTGGCTTAAATGCTAAAGAATTAAACCCTCATCTCTTATCATAAGAGCTTTTAACTCTCTCTTTACTGCAAACTGACTTAATTGAAGGGGACGTTAATTTTGCAGGCTGCATGGTTACTTCACAAGTGCTGGTGCCATGAAGAAAAGCAGCCAGTACATGTTGTAAAGTAGTTGGCATTAGTAATGTGCATGGAGCCATAGGAACTCTGCCAAAACAGACATTGGAGCACGATGTAGTCTTTGGACCTGTTGGATCCTATCAAAGTGTCCAGCCCATGCTATGATGATGTGTGTGTATGCATTTGTGTGGAGGGTGTATATGTGTAAATATGTGGATGTGTACATGTATGTGCGTGTGTCTGCTGGACATGAGAGGGCAGGTGTGGCTACGTACTTCTTTTTTATAAATATTATGTTAATTTGGAGGATATCTGTTCTCATTTGGAATTAGTCACAATTGCAGCTAAGCATTTGAGCTTCTTTCAAAGAAAGGCTACTTTCACTAAATCAAGAATTTATCTTGTTTGGTATTTAGTATACTTTTAGTTACCATTTTATATGTACACATTGCTTACACTCTTTCTCTCTTTCTCTCTCTCTCTCATGACATCCTCCTACTTTAACGTTGTCTTATTTGTGTAACTACAACTAATTACAGAAGCTAATCATTATATATCCATAACAACATTATTTGTAGCCCATTTTCCATGCTGGAATGAGTTGGGCAGTTTGACAGGATCTGGCAAGCCACAGAGCTGCATCAAGCTCCAATATCAACTTTGGCATGGTTTCTGCAGCTGCATGCTCTTCCTACCACAAACCACTTTACAATAGTAAAAAATATTTATTAGCAACAGGCAGTGTTAATACCGAGAGGTAATATTTATCCCCACTTAAGCAAGGATATTCCGTTAGAACAAACTATTCTGCAGTTGTTACCATGAGTAAAACTCTCATATCGGCTTTTGGTACAAAATGCACTCTTGTTTATATCACTAGCAGGGAGATAAATCTCCACGACCTCCAACACCGAGACCATTAGATCCTGTGATTTTGACCTTGTTGGGTCTTGTCAGTGATGGATGTTCAACTGGTAGAGATAGCAGCAATTTATTTCTGCAAGTGATATATAGTGTTACAGTGCCAGAACAGGCACTGCTGTTGCAATTACCCAGTGAGCTAGTTAAAAAATATTAGTGGCAGAGGCAGTATTAATACCGAGAGACATTATTATGGATGTTCTGTTAGAACAAGCTATACTGTGGTGGGTACCATGAGAGAAACTCTCATATTGGCTTCTGGAGAAACTCCCATATTGGCAATCTTGTTTTATTGCTTGTGGGGAGATTAATCTCCACCACCTCCTGCATCGAGACCACCAGGTCACATGATTTTGACCTTCCTTGTGTACTGAATGCTTTGTTTCATGCTACTTGCATTGGTGAAGTTGCCATGTAATTTGCACTCCAGGAAAAAGGAAAAAGCCCCTTCAACTAAGCTTTACTGTGGTATGGATAAAGAAATGATGACTGAGGAACTTCAGATAGGATGGATTAGAAGTTGTGAGCTGATTTCAGACTATCAACATAGAAATTTCATTTGAGATTATGAGAGGTATACTACAGCATTGACTATTATATATATTCTGTATGTTGCATTATTTTAAACAATGAACGCTTTGGGCAACACCAAGAGGAATATTCTAGTGTATGATCCTAATACAGGAATACAAATGGATCAAGACTCTTGGAGTTTTGATGCAAGTAACTTCACCATTTGGAACACTAACTTCAGGAAACTGGGCAATCATCTGATCACTTACCAGGCAAACATACATGTCAGATAGACTTCAGATAGATATACACTAGGAAATGATATCGACAAATCATCATCATCATCATCGTTTAACGTCCGCTTTCCATGCTAGCATGGGTTGGACGATTTGACTGAGGACTGGTGAAACCGGATGGCAACACCAGGCTCCAATCTAATTTGGCAGAGTTTCTACAGCTGGATGCCCTTCCTCACGCCAACCACTCAGAGAGTGTAGTGGGTGCTTTTACGTGTCACCCGCACGAAAACGGCCACGCTCGAAATGGTGTCTTTTATGTGCCACCCGCACAAGCACTGTGAATATTTAGTTTTTCTTTAAGGAATGTAGCATTCAACATAAGTTAGTGTTTTTCTTCTTCAGTATAACCACTAAATGAACTCAGAAATACAAGGTGATCTGGAGAAGTATGAAAGCTGAAAGATTCTTGACTGATGCAGATTAAAAAAGTATCAGTGAAAGTGTATGTCAAGGAGGTGATAGATCAATAATATTGACAACTGGGAGTTTTAAGACAGATGGCTACAAGCTACAGAGTAGATTTGTGTCTGAAACAAGGTTCCATCATGACTTGGAGTGGCAAATTGAACAAAGAGAAAAATTTGGTATAGGAGAAATCAGATGTAGAGGACTTGTGAAGAAGCTGTTGCTGGTGCAGATATATGTTGCCTGTGTAGGATGACAGTTGGTTCAAAAGTGCCAAGTGATCCAAAGTGAAGGAATTTGTGAAGGGGGAAAACCAAAAGAAGGCATGGGAAGAACTGGTGAAAGATAATCTTGGTCAACTGTACCTTTTGAAAGTGATGACAAAAGACTGCAACAGTTGACAAGATAGTGTGCCTAAAGAAGACCCATGTGAGCATGGAAAAACAGGTGTAAAATGATGAGAATGATAAACTAACTCGAGTCTATTACTAGTATTTGATATATTGGAAAGAAATCTTGAACTCTCTTCAACAGGAACTGAACTTTGAATGTAAAGCAGCAAATTACTAAATACTGCAAGTACTCTACTGCATGTACCATCTCCCACCCTGAATATTGATGAAATAATGGTTTCAAATTTGAGCAGAAGACCAGTAATTTTGGAGGAGGGGCTAAATCAGTTACATCAACCCAGTGCTCAACTGGTACTTATTTTATCAACTCTGAAAGAATGAAAGGCAAAGTGGACCTTGGCGGAATTTGAACTCAGAATGTAAAGATGGATGAAATGCCGTTAAGCATTTTGCTGCCTTAAATATTGATAAAATAATCCTACCCAAAGCAAGATTGCAGAAGCACCAATCACATTATCATGCATGGCTGGTTGAACATACTGGCAACTGCAATATTTGCTGGTGGCAGTGTTGGTGGGGTCATGTGGTAAGAGGCACCACTTCATGTGTTTTGAGTCTTCCAGTTAGCAAATAAAAAAAATGCAAACATAATAAATATAATTAATGCTATATTCCTCTATTTAATAAATCATAATAAAAGCTTTATTCCTACATTTTCACTTTCCCCTAAGGCTGGTCATGTTATCTGGTATTATAAGTGATAAGGGAAGGGGGGGGGGAAAAAGAAGCACTCCCACCTACTAGAAGTATGTACTCTATGGAATTTCCAGCATTGAACCGATACTCTACTGAACCAAACTAGATTGGTACCCATGGGAAGTTGCAAGTTCCTAGCCAACCAAAAGTGCATAACTTAGTTTATAAGTGCTTCACTTAATTTGCTTAATATCACTTAATCTCATCCCAAATGCTATTATAAAGTGAAGAGTACAGGTCTAACTTGCTTTTCACATGTATGCCACACACGCACGCACGCACGCACGCACGCACGCACGCACGCACGCACGCACTCTTATACATATACACATATTGAACTGCACTCATGTAAATAATGATTTTCCAAATTTTGGCACAAGGATAAAATTAGGAGGAGAGAGATTTTTTACTACATTGACCTCAGTACTTCACTGGTGCTTTATCAATCCTTGAAAGAATGAAAAGCAAATTTGACCTTGGCAGGATTCAAACTCAGGACGTAAAGAGTTGGAAGAAATGCCACTAAACCTTTTCTCTGATGTGCTAACAACTCTCTTGCTCACTGCCTTACAAATAATAATAACAACAACAACAATAATAATGATGATAGGTTGGCACAGGAAGAATATAAAAAACGGAAGGCACGACCAGGTTGTAAAAGTTTTGCACTGGAAGCTGTGCCAGAAATGGGGATTTGAAGCTGGAGACACATGGTACAATCATGATGTCGAAAGAGTACTGGAGTTGGAGAAATGTAAGATTTTGTGGGACTTTCCTATTCAAATGGACAAGAAGCTAGAAAGTAATAGACCGGACATAATTATTCATAAGGACGAGTGAAGTTGGTTACTAATTGACCCATCATACCTGTTTGATTTCAAGATCGTAAAGAAAGAGGAAGAAAAACAAAAAAAAAACAATACAATCCCTTCAAATTTGAAATAGGAAGAATTTGGAGCATGTGAATAGTAAAGGCTGTACCTATAATAATTGGTGCATTGCAGGGGTGGACTGAAAGTATTAAGGACCTTCGGGCATAAGTGTTTACTGGGTCTCTTATCATTGATATCAGTAGAGTTAACATGTAGAATGCAGGCCTCTCAGAGCTCTGGGCCCTTGGGTAGTGCCTGACGGCTCAGTCTGCCCTTGGTGCATTGGGAACTGTAAGCAAAGATATAGACTAATGGCTGAAGGAGATTGAAATAGAATGCGCAGTAGAACTCCTACAAAAAGTCTGTCTCTGAGGGACAGCAAGGATTACCTGTAGGGTTCTAAGCATTTGAAAGACTGCTGCAAACTTGTGGATACCTAAGGTTACAGGTAGTGACCCGCTACCCACATAGATCCTACCAGGAATAAGACCGAATCTGAGTCAAACCAAAATAATAATAATAATAATTATGTTTTGATGTAGGTACAAAGCCTGAAATTCAGGGGATGGGGCTATTAGATACATTGACTCCAATACATGACTGGTACTGATTTCGTCAAGCCCAAAAGTTCTTATACATTTATAAACAAAATTAAGGGATCAGCAACAAGTTGCTTCACCACATACCGAAGTTCAGAAATAGTAGCTAAAATGCTGAAACTCCAACAGATAGCAATTACCTGCTACCCACATAGGCAAAACAAGAAGAAAAATAACGAATTAAACTAGCCATAGTTAATCATATACATGTTTCTGGTTTAGAAGGAAAAACTCTTCATTACCTCATCGGTATGATATTCCAGTTGCAAATTCGACGATACTAGCAAATGTGCATGTATGACCGAGCGCCATCATAACAATCGACACTCCAGCATTTTAGCTGCTATTTCTGAACTTCGGTAAGAACTTTTAAATAAGTTCCTCATCGATAATGGTGCTTACATACCGAAGGGCTTGGTAAAAATTATTAATTACTAATTTATTAATAAATTAATAAATTGATAATCCTTTACCCTTTTAATTGTAATAATTATTCACTCCCGGATAGTAAACCACAGATTTTCTGCGGTATAGCCTGCAACGCACATGGTAATTCTTGAGAGAAGATGATGAGCTGGCTCGCCTATGTAGATTTGGAGATACTTTCAAACTGTGTTGATTGCTTTGATGGCGCTCGGTCATACATGCACATTTGCTAGTATCGTCGAATTTGCAACTGGAATATCATACCGATGAGGTAATGAAGAGTTTTTTCCTTCTAAACCAGAAACGTGTATATGATTAACTATGGCTAGTTTAGTTCGTTATTTTTCTTCTTGTTTTACCTATGTGAGTAGCAGGTAATTGCTATCTGTTGGAGTTTCAGCATTTTAGCTGCTATTTCTGAACTTCGGTATGTGGTGAAGCAACTTGTTGCTGATCCCTTAATTTTGTTTATATATATATATATATATATATATATATATATATATATATATATGTATATATACACATATATACCCAGGCCTATTCTCCATTTTTTTTTTTTTTTTTTTTTGGGGAAGGGGTAGCCACAACAAAACACACACCAAGCATACCATTCATTTCCCAGCTTAATGGGGCGAGCCCTGTTCTATGCTCGGGTTAAGGCATAGAATGCAGCTCCCAATATCAACAGCATATGCTGATTTACCCCCACCACATCATGCTGGTTCCGTACCCCTTTGAGCAACATCAAAATTCACTCATCTACCCACAAACACTCTCCAAGCTTTCCTATCATTTATAAACCCTCTTGCTTCTCTCACTCCAACACCTCTAACCACCAAAGCTTTCCTCACTCCATCCATCCACGCAAACCGATGTCTTCCTCTGGTTCTGCTGCCTACCACTTCTGCCTTCATCACCCTCCTTATCATCCGCTCCTCATGCATCCTTTCCATGTGGCCAAACCACCTCAACATTCATCTATCCAATTTGGTTGTTAGTTTTTCTCTCATTCCTGATTGTCTTCACATCTCAGCCCTCATCTTGTCCATCTGTGTCACCAACCATATCCCTCAGACATCTCATCTCAAACCTCCACATCTCTGCACCATATAACACTCTTGGCACAATCATACCCTCATACACACCTTTTCGCTTTCATACTCAACCTTTTATCTCTCAGCATACCTTTCACAGCTCCAAGTATCTTACTCCCTTCCCTCACTCTGTATCCCACCTCCTCAGCCATTCCCCATCCGTTGTCACATGCGACCCCAGGTGCTTTAAAAACACTCACCTCCTCTAACATCTCACCATTTATACTCACATCCATCCTACCAGCCATTCCATCTCTTGAACAACTCTCATCTTACTTTTAGTTACATTCATTTTCAGTTTCCTCCTCTCACACTCTCTTCCAAACTCTACCACCAGTCTACTCAGTTGCTCTTCCAAATCTGCCACCAGTGCTGTATCATCAGCAAACAACAACTGACTCACCTGCCATTTCTCTCCATTTTCTCCTACCACTTGGGCTCCCCTACCAAAGGTTCTAGCATTTACCTCTCTCACCACACCATCCATATATAAATTAAACAGCCACAGACACACCACACAACTCTGTTTTAACCCCACCTTCACTTCAAACCACTCACTTATTTCACCACCCACCCTTCATAATACCAGCCACTTTATAGAGTATATTGGGTGCTTTTTATGTGGCATCAGTACCAGTGTTTTTTATGTGGAACCAGCACTATATATATATATGTGTGTGTGTGTGTGTGTGTGTGTGTGTATCTATACACTTGTTTCAGTCATTGTACTGCAGCTTTAGTCAAATAAATTGACCCTGCTGTACTTGGATATTTTAAGTCTGGTATCCATTACCTCTTGGTTCTGGAAAAAGGGACAGTGCCTCTGAACCTGGTAAGATTGGAACCATTTGTGTTCTGGTAAAACTGTTGCAAAAAGAAAGGAAGATATAAGCATATTACCGCCCCCCCCCCGCCACTGGCTTTGCATTATCAGTTACCTCCTCCTTCCTGGGAACCTTCCATCCCTTATTCTCATCCTCCCTTCTTTTCTCCACAGTATTCTCCCTGTACACTTCCTTTCTGTACCTTTGAATAGCCATCTCATCTCTACCATATTCCGTTACTTGGCAAACAGTGGTGGTTTGTTTACATCCCTGTAACTTAGCACTTTGGCAAAGAGACTAATAAAATAAGTATCAGACTTCAAGATATACTGGAGTTGACTAAACCCTTCAAGGTGGTATCCTAGCGTTGCTGAAGTTCAGTGACTACAACAAATAAAAGGTAAAATGTGTATCTGTGTAGAAGTCTTGGAGTGGCTTTGTGTTGGGTGTGGGCAGAGGTTTGGCAAAGATTTATATCACAAATATATGTTGTGTTGGAAAGCTTTCCATAAGTTTTTCACTATATTTCCCCAGTGGTCATTAATACCATCTGGTGATGCAATTCTGGCGGTTGTTTGATAGCCATAATAGCCATTTTGTCTCCTAAATCTTCCAAGCAATTGATAACTCATCATTATCAGGACTAAAGCCAACTTAAGTCTCATAAAATTTTCAGAGAAATAACATATTTATATCCTTCATTGCTATAAATTTATGTAACAAACAATCGAACTTGTATAATAAAAGTGGTTAAAAAGTTTGGATTATAAATTATGTTGAAGAATTCCAAATGAATTCTGATGAAATTGTTCTACTTTATCACAAATACCAATATTAAGAATAGCCAATTGAAGGATGAAAATGTAATGTTTTGAATGGCAATTTTAATATTCTATCCTGTGACTATCTAGATTTTTCTTACTCCACCAACAGATGGAAAGGGAGAGAATAAACAGAATAGAGAGATATTGTTAGGAAGATTGTGAAGTTCGAAACTTTGTTAAAAAGAGGAGAAAATGGTCATCAAACTATTATCTGCTTGTGTTTTTGTTTCATGTAAGTTACTCAAAGGAAGAAGGTCAGTGCTCATGACCTTTTGCAGCCACTTTTAGACTGGAAATTTGATGTGATTGATGTTCAATTTAAATATTGGTAGGTCAATATCTGCATAAAAAAAGTTTGGGGTAGAAGGATGAAGAAAAATTGTTTAATGTAGGATTTGCATGGCAAGACAGAGTGGAGTGCAATAAGAGGGGGCAATCTATTGTTATAGGAGAGGGTGGTACAATGCATTTATGAACATGTGGTAGTTGCATGTTGGTGAATGGCTCTGGTAGTTAGCCCAATGGCATTCTTATTTGCATGCAGTTTTGGATATTTGGGTGCGCATGTGGTGGGGATTCTCAGCTTGATTTTAGATATTTTAAAATTTGGCTGGGAATTTTTTTAATGAATTGTAAAAGTGTTTTTTCTGAAGCTACATAAAGTTTCTCAACTACTTTAGCTTACATATTTACTTTAGACATTATAAATTTGTGTTCTAAATAACTGAGATTGCAGATGAATTAAATTATTAGTTGAAAATTATTTGATTGTAGAGAAATATTCCTGATATCTATGTGTATTTTTGTAAAATATCTCTTTAAATGATTCATGGTCAGAAGCTTTCAATGGAAAGTATGTAGTAAATTGAATCAACACTATCATATTACTGGACCTAATTTGAGTCGAAGATAGAGGCTTTATGGTTGCTTGGCCTAGTAATTATAGCAGCCAAATATCCCTTAAATCACACCCATTTTAAACAAGACAGGTCATTGTGGATAATGTGATTCTAGATATACCATGTCTGAAAGTATGATTGGATGGTTTCAGCTGGAATATCTTTGATCAAAGACCAGCTTAATCAAGCTAAAGCTAAAGAACTTCTCTTGATTTATCAATGTTGAAAACATGAACGGAAAAGTTAATCCAGGATTTAAACTCAGATTGTAGAAATTAAAATTATAATTTTATCTTACTATAATCAACAACAATAATTTTATCTTAACTATAATCAACAATAACAGATCCATTAAAAAAAAATTTGGGAATATGGTTAGCAATGTTTGCAGGAGAGATTTGCCGATTACATCAGTTCCAATACTTTACTGGTATTTTATCGACCTTGAAAGGATGAAAGTCAAAGTTGATTGGTGGGATTTGAACCCAGAATGTAATGAACTGGAAAAAAAAAAATCATTTTGCTTAATGCCCTAATGATTCTACCAAATCCAACACTCTAATAGTAATGTTTCTGATTTGGGTACAAGGTCAGCAGGTTTGAGGAGATAGGTTAGTTAAATCAACCTCAGCACATGATTGGTTCTTTATCAACTCCAGAGGGAGTTGACATTCGTGAGATTTCAACTTAGAACATAAAGAGTTGAGAAAAATACCCTGACACATTGCTATTGATCTCAGTACTTGGCTGGTACTTTATTTTATTGAACCCAGAAGGATGAAAAACAAAGTTGATTTTTTAAAAATCTTTTATTGATCAGTTTTTATTGATGATAGTAATGATTTCATGTACTGGCACAAGGCCACATCTTGGCTACCTGATTTAACTAACCTAATTAGCTTTGTCCATATATATTTACATCTATGTGTATGTTTGAGCATGTATGTGTACACATGTATGTACATGTATATAAAATTTATCCTCAAGGGATGTTGAATTTAATTCTGCACTATACATCTTAACCATGAGGGTTTCTAACATGGGCACAAGGCCACACATTGTTTGGGTTATGTCTTGTTAGTTATATCCACCCACTACTTATCTGCTATTTATTTATTGTTTCTCCCCATACACACTAAGAAAATGAAAAAATGTGGTTTTGAGTTAGCACATTTTTTAGCTTGGTCTCTACAGCTTGGTGTCTTTCTTTCCAGTCACTTTCTAAAGAGTACTGGGTGCTTTCATTGTACTTAAGACCAAAGGGACCTCTTGACTCCGTCTCCTTGCTCACCAATCAGAATGAAAAAGATAAGGTATAAGACAGATAGAGGCATGAATAGTAGTGAGAAGTTCTAAGAGGATAAGTGTTCAGGATAGTATTCTGAAATGTATACAGTCAAGGTAATGTAAGCAAGGGGATGAAGTGATAATAAGCAATGTAACCCAGGAGATAATGATGACAAAGACAGAACCAGGATGTGTTGCTGAAAAGTAGCAAGAGCATAAGTGTCAGAATGTATGAAGACAGAGAACCAAGATGTGTTGGGGGAAAAGGAATATGCATGCATGTGTGTGTGTGTGTGTGTGTGTGTGTGTGTGTGTGTGTGTGTGTGTGTGTGTGTGTGTGTGTGTGCATAAATATTTATGTATATAAAGATATACATCATGATCTAATTGCCTTATAAAGTGGTTATTATTTAGCAAACATGTTTTTTGTTCAGAGCCATTAATATTGAAGTTTTATCATTAATTAATAATCAATAATCAGCTTTAGCTCTTCGTTTTCCTAATGAAAGTGAATTGGTTTCAAATTTTGGCACAAGGCTAGGTTTGAGGGCTAAGTTGATTACATTGAACCCAGGGTTCAATTTGTACTTATTTTCTTGACCCCGAAAAGATGAAGGGCAAAGTCAGGCTTGGTGGAATTAGAACTCACAATGTAAAGACAGACGAAATGTTGCTAAGCATTTTGCTTGGCATACTAATAATTCTAGCAGCTTGCCACCTTTCACTTGAAAATAGATTAAAAATGGTTTTCAGTCATCTGTTCTCATCTAATACAACACCCTCATAGTAGCTACATTACTAGGCTTTGGGTTACCGATTGTGAGTTTAATATAAAACTGTAGATATGACCATAGGGCTGATGTGCATCACTAATAGTTTAAAACTTCCATAATGTAAGACAGAAAGCTCAGTGGTGAAGAAGTCTGCCTCTCAGTTGTAAGGTTTCATGGTTGATTCTACTGTGTGGCATGTTGGGTAAGTGTTTTTAATGATAATTTGGGGTTCCTGTCAAGTTGGTAAAACAAGGAAGATGGAAATTCTGCAAGAGTCCATCAATCGGACTGAATCTGTAATCTGAAGATCCTGCCCTATAATAGCACAGCCCTGCTATCTTGCTAAAGACCTTTATATTGTACCCTTAGTGAAGAATATTTATTGCCTAGTTGTCTGTTTGGCTATACAGTGGATTAAGGTAGTATGCTGTGAGAAGAGGTATGATATTCTGGCAGTACTCTTCATGAGGCCAGAGCTATTATAGTGGGCAATTACTATCAAGACTACTGTTTCAATGTTGTATCTAAAATAAACAATTTTGTGCAAGTTCTGCTTTTCATACTCCTGACAATAAAGAAAAATCTCTTCCTGTTAGTGGTTTACATTTACAGCTAGGGAGACTGAGTCATAGAGAATTGCTTTGGGTTAAAGATATGTCACTGTAAAGACAACTAGATATGAAACAGTAAACACTTAGTTTTCTAGTCTCACATTGTGTCGGATCAGCTGGCTGATGGTCTCATATGCTGTCAACTCAGTCTGTTGATGGTCTAACACTGGTCTAATGCATGGTGTTGACTTAGAGCCAGCTGATGGTCTAAATATATCTACTAAGCCTGATGCATCTTTAAAAAAATGCATATGAATCAAAAATACAGAACACAATCCTTTCTTTATTCTCCAATTATGCTATCATATTACACTTGTTTTATTTTTTCCTGTTGTACCTCCTCCACGCTTAATCTTTTTTATTTTTTACATTTTTTTCCCTGTCTTTACTGTTTTTTCTAATAGCATAGCTTTCATTTATATTCACGAATTCTTGTTAATGGAACAAATTCCATATAAAGGCTGTAACTAACTTAATGGAGAATTCTTCTGCAACTGGCAGAATGAAAAGTGGTTTTTAAGTGACTCAGAATGATGGAGATGGATTTTCTGACTTGATCGGCATAATTAGAAAAATCAGAAAGTAAAGAGGAATTAAGATGGAGAGGACCAAAATAATAGCTTGCTGTTGACATTATTGAAAGTTGAAATGAATACAAGACAATGGGGAATTTATAGCATAAATTCTAGAATGTTCTAGAGAGAAAGAGAGGGAAGGAGAGAATTAGTGAGAAGAGATATTACAGAAGGAAAATAAAAAAAAATTATATATAAAAATATTTTCTTTGAGGAATATAACCTCTCACAGCTCTTTAGCTAAATGCAAAAGACAAATCGGCATAGGTGCAGGCATGGCTGTATGGTAAGCAGCTTGCTTTCCAACCACATGGTTCTGAGTTCAGTCCCACTGCATGACACCTTGGGCAAGTGTCTTCTACTCTAGCCTCGGGCTGACCAAAACTTTGTGAGTAGATTTGGTAGATGGAAACTGAAAGAAGCCTGTCATATATATTTATGCAGGTGTCTTTTTTTGTGTCTGTGTTTGTCCATCCACCATCTCTTGACAACCAATGTTGATGTGTTTATGTCCCCATAACTTAGTGGTTTGACAAAAGAGACCGATAGAATAAGTACTAGGCTTACAAACAATAAGTACTTGGGTCGATTTCTTAGACTAAAACCCTTTAAGGTGGTGCTCTAGCATGGCCACAGTTAAATGACTGAAACATATAAAAGAATAGGGAAGAGGTATATATTTGATGCAATGGATTTCAATATATTCTGGCTTTATTTTGGATGGAAGAAGGACAAATTCTTGCTAAGTCAAGGTTTGATTTTAAAACATTTAAATGGTTGAAATTAGTGCCACTCTACTGTAGTTTTTTTTGTCATTTTTTAAAAAATTCTAATTCTAATTGTTCTAAGATAAATCTTCCAGTGGAGATTCCAGCCATCTTGGTTCTCTTCTGGAAGTATAGAATGTTCAAGGACTTGTTTTCTCCATTCTACTGTTGGACATTCTGATGATATATAAGGATGGTGGGGCACAACTCCTCATAAACCCACTTTAGCTGTTTTCGGCAGAATTCCTTATTTTGCACTTCACTCCAAAATCTACTGTTGCTTACAAAATGCCATGTGTTGTAGAGAAAGAATATATGTGATTGAATTTAACCCATTATCAATATATTATTGATACTTTGACAATCCTGTAAAGATGAACACCCAAGCTGACTCTGGGAGGATTTAAGCTCTTTTTCTCTACATTCCTACAGACATTTCACTTGGCATCGTTCGTTTCTACCTTCCACTAAGCTCTTCCACACCTTAATTTCATAAGTAATAATTAGAAAACTTTCGTTAAGATATGAATTTAAAACACTGTCCAGTTGGGCATAACATCCATTTATCATGCTTCAGTCTCAACCATTCTACCATAATTAACTGGACGTATCATCCATTTTACTATTGTTCTGTTTAAGCCATCTCTACTATATTTAACTAGACATACTATCCACTCCACCATTCTTCAGTCTCAACCATCTCTACTTGTATGAATTTATGCAGTAGTTCCTGTCAGCTGAATCATTAGGGTGTCTGCTAACTAATGAGTTTAGCGTTTATATCTTATTACTCCTGTTGCACCTTATGCTATCCATGGGCATTAACACAGCTCTTAATGGTCTTGTTTTCCTAGTTTTTTTACACTGCTGTTGCTTAGCACTAAGTCAGTTCAGATAGAGCAAACCTTGATCATCAAAGATATTCCAGCTATCTATAATTTTTTTAGTATATATTTTTACAGACTTGGCATATCTAGAAACACAACTGATTTAGACATTGAGATTGCTGTGTGTGTGTGTGTTTTGTGTGTGTATTTGTATGTATATTTGTTTGTATATTATTAGGCATGGAAGTGCAATGGCCCAGTGGTTAGGGCAGCGGACTCGTGGTCATAGGATCGCGGTTTTGATTCCCAGATGGGCGTTGTGAGTGTTTATTGAGCGAAAACACCTAAAGCTCCACGAGGCTCTGGCAGGGGATGGTGGCGAACCCTGCTGTACTCTTCCACCACAACTTTCTCTCACTCTTACTTCCTGTTTCTGTTGTGCCTGTAATTCAAAGGGTCAGCCTTGTCACACTGTGTCACACTGAATATCCCCAAGAACTATGTTAAGGCTACACGTGTCTGTGGAGTGCTCAGCCACTTGCACGTTAATTTCACGAGCAGGCTGTTCCTTTGATTGGATCAACTGGAACCCTCGACGTCGTAAGCAACGGAGTGCCAACAACAACAATATTATTGGGTGTATATTATTTGTTTGCTCATCTACATATATTGAACATATTCATTCTTATTTTGAATCATGTATTCTTTAATTACTTAAGTAGAAAATAATAGATGTTATAAGTCAGGCAATAGAAATCATCTTAGCTTTTCATTTTTCAAATAATAGATGGGGAAATAGAGGATTATCTGAATACAGATATCTCTCTGTCGGTTGGCAGCAAACTCAAGTCATAGTTGAATTGAAACATCATTTCCCTTCATGTCACTGAAATTACTGTCTATTGTCAGTATCAGCCTGTGAAGCAGTGGTTTTAAACTGAATACTAGGTCCCATCCCTTGTGTGTGTTGTGGGGTCCAAAGGAGACCCTGTGGATGATGCTTGAAGGGTTGTGATTTTTCTTCAAAATAAAGTATTAAAACCAGTTACAGCACAATTTATAAACACATTAAAAAAAAAATAGAAAAATCTGTTTGTATTTGGTTATGAATAGGACATTTATCAGTGATCAAAAAATATAACTGGTGATATACTAACTTCTATTTTATTTGGTAAGTTTTTAGTCCTTGTAACCATCCAAAAGGTGGTGCCTGTTAAAGTAAGGAACAATTCCTTTATTTCTTCTGATTAACCCTATTATTAATATACTATTCTCTACACTACCAAAAGCATTATATATACATATATATATATATATATATATATATATATATATATTGCGAAGACCTGTTGGGGCAAGTGAAATCGAAATCGTAATTGAACCATATTTGATGACTGGCACCTGTGCCAGTGGAGCACTAACAGCACTGTCCGAGCGTGATCATTGCCAGAGCAGCTGTCTGGCTTCCGTGCTAGTGGCCCGTATATAGCACCATTTGAGTGTGATTGTTACCACCGTCACCTTACTAGCACTTGTGCCGGTGGCACGTTAGAAAATCATTCGAGCGAGGTTGTTGCCAGTGCCGCTGGACTGGCTCCTGTGCAGGTGGCACATAAAAAACACCATTTTGAGCGTGGCCATTGCCAGTACCGTGTGACTGGCCCTCGTGCCGGTGGCACGTGAAAGCACCCATTACACTCTCGGAGTGGTTAGCATTAGGAAGGGCATCCAGCTGTAGAAACTCTGCCAGATAAGATTGGAGCAAGGTGCAGCCATCCGGTTCACTAGTCCTCAGTCAAATCGTCCAACCCATGCTAGCATGGAAAGTGGATGTTAAACGACGACGCCGATGATTATATATATATATATATATATATATATATATATATATATATATATATATATATATATATAAATGAGTGTATGTGTGTGTATATATGTGAATATGTCATGGAAAGGCTCTGAAACAGTGCATCCCTGTGAAAAACAGATTTGATTTTCAAAATCTGCATCCCAGCAAGGAGGTTTCTGGTTATAATATGTCAAAAAATTTAATTTGCTATGAGAAATAACAACTTTTATATCGATAAATCTACCACCCTTTATCTGTCTCCATCAGGCTCTCTCTCTATATATTTACCACACTCTCTTTGTCTGTATATGGATCTCTCACACATGCTGCTCTCCCCTCTCTCTCTCTTGATATGACATATTATTACTTTCATTTTGCTTAAAATTTCATCATCATAATGTTTACTTTCATTTTATGATAGCTATCACACAGAAAATGCTAGCTTCCAAATTCTGTTTTCCAATTGGGTAAAAATTATCAAACTTTAAATCTTTGTAACATTTTTGTAAATTTTTTTTCTGGAATAAATGAATCACAAAATCAAATTCAGCATGAAAAAGTACATCAATATACTAAATTTGAAAATTATCACTTGATTTTAAAATTTCAAAATCTGTGACTACAAAAGAAAAGATCTGTCTTTCTACTTGTCTGCCTCTTTCATTTATGCTTTTCTCATTGTAAACCTCCCCCTCTCTATATATGTTTACCACACTCTCTCACTATATATATATATATATATATATATATATATATATATATATTGCTTGTACTAAGGTTGTGTGTATGCATGTGTGTAAGCAATTTCATTTGGGCGATAGTCGAAAGACGCTCACAAAACATCAGCAATGAGCTAAGAATAATCTTTACATTTATGGAAAACAAAAACTTAGTTTATCGATACATTATAAATTGCCTCAAATAATGCAGAAATATGTCCTGATCAAGAAGCCTGTCTGTCAAAGACATGATCTAACATGGAACAAAAAAAAAAAATTGAAACAAAGACATTTTATTATGAAAATTGTCCAGTAACATAGGGATACTCAGCTAGTGTGTGTGTGTGTATGTATATATATATATATATATATATATAAAGTGTAGTATATTGCCACTTAAGTGTGGCTGACCCCTAGGGGTGGATGTTACTGTTGCTTTTAGCCCCAGGAGGACATCTCCTCCAGCTGGCTTATCGACACACGACTGTGTCCTGTTTGCCAAGGGAGTTATCCCTCTCACCACGGCCAGCAGCACGAACGTATCCGGATTTCAGGGTTATTTCCCTTCGTCGGCGTTCGACAGCCGATGACCTTGGTGAGAGAGAAAAACCTGGCAAATCTTATATATATATATATTGGCGTTAGGAAGGGCATCCAGCTGTAGAAACTCTGCCAAATTAGATTGGAGCCTGGTGTTGCCATCCGGTTTCACCAGTCCTCAGTCAAATCGTCCAACCCATGCTAGCATGGAAAGTGGACGTTAAATGATGATGATGATGATGATGATGATATATATATATATATATATATATATATATATATATATATATATATCAGAGTAAGCACATAAATGTGAAACGAGGTGGAAAAAATAGTACTTGAATACTGGAGGTAGAGTAATATTCTTTATTAATAAAGCTGCAAGAACATCACAAAAACTGTTACTCAGAGTTTCCTGTTTGTTGGGTAGTTTTGGTTGAGAATCTCAACCAAAACTGTCCAACTGGGAACGTGAAACTCTGAGTAACAGTTTTTGTGAAGTCTTTGCAGCTTCAGATATATATATATAGTCAGTAAACATAAATCCCCAAAAAGAAGCACACTCAAAATTATAGAGCAGTATATATTAAAGTTAAATAAGGCCAACTTAAGGGATTACCTTAGGTTTCACATCCATAAAGGGCTTGGCTTTATGGCGTATCATCAGATCCCAAAGCCTGTTGGCTAAAAACATCTTTAGCAAGTGGCCTCTCTAGAATATTGAGGAGGAAATGACCACATTAATGTCAACAAAGGGGATTGTAACCCCTTGGCTATCGATTGCTGGTGGCCTTGCTATCCCGTGGGTTCCAACAGGCTAGCAGGAATTTCCTGAAATGTAAGCAAGGTCTGAAGACTTCTCTTCTAGAGTTCAGGATGTTCCCTCGGTCGAAGGAGTGTTTTAGGATCCTTGTCCGTTTCACTATGCATAATTTACAGCAGTTGGTCCTGTTAATGTAGGTGTCTGGATTCTCCATGATATTGTGTATGGAATCCCATCGTCTATTAGCTACCATGCATGGCTGGCTAATGATGTGATGAATCTCCTTTCCAGTATCCTGAAGGAGACTCTGTGGTTGGAGAGGCATTGTTTGAATGGGTTCCCAGAACAGCTGATGCCTCTCCGTGGTCGGGTGTTGGTGGTGATGTCTGTTGGTGTTGGTGTTGGCATCGCTGCTTTTGCTAGGTGGGATTGCTCTCTGAGCGAGAGGCCCTTTGTCACTAGCAGAGCTAGGAGCTTTCTGAACTTTGCCCAGGCTATTATTATTCTAGCAGTTACACTCTCAGAGCATCCACCACTGCTACTGACTTGGTCGCCTAGGTAGCGGAAGCTATCAACTACTTTTAGCTTTTCTCCCTGGCATGTGATGGAAGCTGTTTTCTGCACGTTTTCAGTGTTTATTGTCCCTGAACATTTGCCATGCACAAAAGCTATCTTCCCAGTTAGCCTTCCTTTGATATTACTGCACCTCTTATGATATTATTGCACCTCTTACCGGGTACATCTTATGGAGTTTCTACCTACACCTTTTCTACTAAAGTTATAGATATTACAAGGACCAATGTGAAATAGAAAAGAGCAGCAGTGGCTGCAAGACTTCTGCCTGTCACCCCCCACCCCCCCAAAAAACCAGCCTTTAAATTTTTTTTTTTTTTTTTTTGACACAAACCCTACTTTTTGGCTTCGGGGAATACAAATCTGCAAAAAAATTGGCAAAATTTGGCATATTAAAATTACCACCTCCACCCCCATTTCCTTCAGTTTTTACTTCTTCCAGAATTTTTTTTTCAAAATATGCAGAAAAATACAGAGATTATGATTCTGAAAAAAAATTTTTTGAAATAAACAAATTTGGGAGAAAATGTGGGGGACGGGCAGAAGTCTTTCCGCAGTGGCTTACATTGAAAATTTTAGCTGTTAATTTATTCATATATATTTTTTCTTTCAGATAATTAATATAAAATTTCATTTTTGTATTTGTTTTGCAAGAATTTTGATATGAAACAATATTGAAACCAACATTTTATTTTGGAGGGCCATACTGCTAATAAATACATCTGCTGGTAGTGGCTCACTTCAGTTTTGTTCGTTCATTTTATGTTCATTTTACTATGTTAGCATGTGTAAGATGAAAAATATATTATTGAGTCAGTGTTTTACATGTGGATGTCTTTCAGGGATCTATTACGTCATATACCCTCAAAGGCAAAGAGCCAGCAGATAATTTGTTGAAACAGACTTTAGCACACACGCGCACACACACACACACACACACACACACACACACACACACACACACACACACACGATAGGCTTCTTTCAGTTTCCATCCATCAAATCCACTCACAAGGCTTTGGTCAGCCTGGGGCTATAGTTGAAAACTCTTGCCCAATGTGTGAAAGAGTGGGACTGAACCTGGAATCATGTTTTGGAAGCAAACATCTTAACACGCAGCTACACCTATGCCTCTATGTGTGTGTGTGCATAAATGTATATATAATATATGTATAGGTATATATATGTGTGCATGTGTGCACACACACTTTCACATATACATGATGGACTTTATTCACTTTCCATCTATTCATTTCAATTGCAAGATATTTAACCTGGGACTTTTGTCAAAGACATTTGCTCAAGTTGGGATTGAACCTAAAACCACATAGTTGTGGAGCAAATTTCTTAACCACACAGCCATACCTGCATCTGACATTGAAAAATATTTTTACAATATTACTGTAACTGAAGTGAACCACAACCAGTGTACTTACATTTATTGGCAACATGATCCTCCCAATGTATTATAATATTACTGGCTTTAAGTAACTAATAATTTTCTGTTTTGATCTTTCAGCTTGAAAGCCTGGATTTAGATACGTCGTCAAAGTCTGAAATGACTGTGTCTTGTAGTTCAAGTCTAATAGCCAACTTCAAATTGGATGATGACTTTGATTCAGAAACTAGGGATTTATTTGTCATGGTTGATAATCCCGAGAAACACACAAGTACCTTGGAATCCTATATAACATTCCGGATTAACACTAAAGTAAACATTTTCTTTTAATGATATTCATGATTTCCTCATCTTTACTAGCATTGCCAACATTGTCATCATTGTCACTGCTGTGCAAACACTATCATCATTGCTCTCATGCCAACACTATCATCATTGCTATCATGCCAACACTATCGTCATTGCTATCATGCCAACGCTATCGTCATTGCTATCATGCCAACGCTATCGTCATTGCTATCATGCCAACGCTATCGTCATTGCTATCATGCCAACGCTATCGTCATTGCTATCATGCCAACGCTATCGTCATTGCTATCATGCCAACGCTATCGTCATTGCTATCATGCCAACGCTATCGTCATTGCTATCATGCCAACGCTATCGTCATTGCTATCATGCCAACGCTATCGTCATTGCTATCATGCCAACGCTATCATGCCAACGCTATCGTCATTGCTATCGTGCCAACGCTATCGTCATTGCTATCGTGCCAACGCTATCGTCATTGCTATCGTGCCAACGCTATCGTCATTGCTATCGTGCCAACGCTATCGTCATTGCTATCGTGCCAACGCTATCGTCATTGCTATCGTGCCAACGCTATCGTCATTGCTATCGTGCCAACGCTATCGTCATTGCTATCGTGCCAACGCTATCGTCATTGCTATCGTGCCAACGCTATCGTCATTGCTATCGTGCCAACGCTATCGTCATTGCTATCGTGCCAACGCTATCGTCATTGCTATCGTGCCAACGCTATCGTCATTGCTATCGTGCCAACGCTATCGTCATTGCTATCGTGCCAACGCTATCGTCATTGCTATCGTGCCAACGCTATCGTCATTGCTATCGTGCCAACGCTATCGTCATTGCTATCGTGCCAACGCTATCGTCATTGCTATCGTGCCAACGCTATCGTCATTGCTATCGTGCCAACGCTATCGTCATTGCTATCGTGCCAACGCTATCGTCATTGCTATCGTGCCAACGCTATCGTCATTGCCATCATCATTATCAGTATTGTACCAACGTTATCATTTTTATTGCCTGTGTTACCATAGATGTATCTGCCAATATAATGTTTCATTATCATTGCCAACATCATCACCTTCTCTCTTAAGATAGCTAACATCCTCTCGTTATCATAATTGCCAATACATACTTTTTAATTATCTAGTGTCAAACAAAGATGCTCTGTCATTTTTAGACATTAATGATGATTTGGTAATATCTGGGTGAAGTTAATTCAAACTTCTAGAAGTTAGTGGTAGGGTAAATCAAACATGGTGATTTGCAGAGTTTTAAATCTGGAGGAAAAGGATTAGGAATGTACAAGGAGGTCTAGGAAATGAGAGAAATGATAGGTTCTATGGTAGGAAAGAGACTGGATCATCAAGTGATTTTTAAGTAGGAATTAGACAGAAAAATAGAATTCAGATAAGCAGTAGTGGTACAAGAGAAATACAGAGTATACAAATTATATAATAGACCTGAAAATATAGAATATTGGGGATTGAAGGTTTGTTTGAAGTTTAGTATGTGTAGTCTGCAATATATTATCTTTTAATGTGCTTCAATTTAAGGTGGCGAGCTGGCAGAATCATTAGCATGCTGGGAAAAATGCTTAGTGGCATTTTGTTCGTCTACATTCTGAGTTCAAATTCTACCAAGGTCCACATCGCCTTTCATCATTTCAGAGTCGATAAAATAAGTACCTGTTGAGCACTGGGGTTGATGTGATTGACTTACTCCTTTCCCCAATTTGCTGGTTCTGCTGATATTTGAAATCAGTGTGCTTCAGTCATGTATTGGTTCGTCTAGGAACATTAACCTTTCTGATACAATGTTAACCTTTTATCATAAAAAAGAAGTTCGTCATCAATCTACATATTCTTTAGGCTGGAACTTATCCTGGTTTCTCAGTTATTTAAGCAACGGAGAAAACAAGATGGTTCTCTGAACAGAGTACAAGTCCATTGCAAGGTTAATCCAGGGATCTAGCAATCCATCCAGGGATCAATACAAATATGTACACATTGATGATTTAGGGGTCAAGCTTCAACATTTGTTCATCAGTGTATGTATAACCTTCCCAGTTTTAGTAAAAGGCATAATGTAGGACTTTAGACATAGTTTCTATTTTCAATATACAGGTAGATCCTTTCTGAGCCCTATAGACTCTTAGGATCAGTTTTCTGGTTTCTGCAATGTATATATTTTGGCCCTGGACAGGATTCTGGTCATTGCGGGATTACTCACTTTTGCCAGTTGAGTGGACTGGAGCAATGTGAAATGAAGTGTTTTGTATTGTCAGGTCCAGGAATTGCCCCCACATTCTTACTATCATGAGTGCCAACACCCGAACCACTAAACCATGCACCTCTACAAAATACAGGTTAGGAATTTCATATTTAGTTGGATACTCTCATGCTAGTTTTTCTTCATGTAAGGGAAGGTAACATAAGTTGCTAGAAGAAAAGGAGTTGACCACTGTTTTAGACAAAGGAAAGTTTAGAGAAAAAATGTGAGAAGTTGCCCATATAGGCATAGGCATGGCTGTGTGTTTAGAAGCTCGCTTTACAACCACATGGTTTCAGGTTCAGCCCCACTGTGCGGTACCTTGGACATGTATCTTCTATACCCCCAGGCTGACCAAATCCTTGTGAGTGAATTTGATAGACAAAAACTGTGTGGAAGCCCATCTTGCGTGTCTTTGTGTTTGTTTGTCATGCCCCATTGCTTGATAGCTGGTGTTGGTTTGCTTACATCCTTGTAACATAGTAGTTTGGCAAAAGAGAATGATAGAACAAGTACCAGACTTAAAAAAAAATAACAAAAAAACAGAAGTACTAGGGTTTATTTGTTTGAGTAAAGTCCTTTAAGGCAGTGCCCCAGAAAGGCGACAGTCCAATGACTGAAACAAGTAAAAGATAAGAATTAACAAAGAGCCTGAGCAAGGAAGCAAAATCTAGAGTGGAGGTTAAAGTGACCACAAACCATCTGTAGCGATGTTATTGGGCAGTGGGCAAAGTGCATAATTCTGGATGCTTCAGTTTAGTTTAAGAAGTTCAGTTTTCTCTGGGATGTTGGAGTTTTCAAACAAGAATCACTAGAGATAAAAGTTGCCAATAGTTTTTGCCTAGATTCTCAATAGAATGAAACAAGTTCTGTTACTTTGTTTTAGCAGCAAGTATGAGCTAGTAATGAATACCTTTCGATCAGGGTTTCTCAACCATTTTTTAATCTATGGACCCCTTAGATTGCTATTGTATACTGGCGGACCCCCAAGCCATTTGATGTTTAAAAACTAGTTTTATAGATACTTTCAAAATTCTCATTTTGTTTTCAACACATTGACTTTTGTAGGTTTAACTATATAAAGCATTAGAGAAAGAAACCAAGCCATTTCTTGCAATACATACTAATACATATATCTAAAGCAAAATTTATCTGGGGCCCTTAAAATACTATGGAGGATCCTCAATTTACTGTTTTGTTGTGTAGACCTCCACCCCAACTCTTATATGGATGGACCCTGGTTGAGAACCACTGCTTTAGATGGACCACTGAAGCATAGTACACTAGGATGGTGTTCTTTTTTTTTTATAGTTTCTGTAGTATCAACAGGATAAGACACATTTCCTTCTGGAGGCTAGAATTGAAACACTCAACTCTACAGTGCTACCACTGTTCTATAGTGACCAGTGGTTCCTCCACTGACATATTGTCGTTCTTTATTCCACTGCCTTTAGACATACATTTCCTATAGCAGGATATGAATCTCTCATCTAATTGCTCTTTCTTTCTATTACTTTTCTCTATTTCCATTTCATCCTTTGTTTCTTTCTTTTCTCAAACTCTCTCTTCTTTAATCACTTATTTCATCTTGCTTGCTTGCTTCCAATCTCTCTCTCTCATTTTCTCCAAGTCCTTTCTTCACCTTTTTCCCTCAATTTTTCTATCCCTCACACTTCTCTCATTTAATCTATTTATTATTCTTGTTCTTTCTATATCTCTTTCCTGTTTTGTTTTCACTCTTCTGTCTGTCTGCCTCTCATCTCTCTTCCCAGCTTTTGTTTTTTATTTATCTTCCTCTTGTTTTCTCTTTCTCATTCTCTTACTCCCTCATCTCTTGTTTGTTCTTTCTTTTACTCTCTCCTTTCTATATCTTCTCTCTTTTTTTTTTGTCATCCACTCTCATCTCTCTTACCCCATGCTCTCTCTTTCTCTCCCACCCTACAATCATTCCGACTGCTCATCACCTCTCAATAATCAATATGAGATATTTACAGAGAAAAGGAATTTCATTTAGTCTTTTTTTTTTTCATTTATAGTCTTCTGTAAAAAAAAAAAATATTTCAACAACAAACATTTCAAGTTTCTTTTGATGTTTGATTACAAAATTTACACTATCACCTGACTTTCATCCTGTAAGCTGTGCTTAACAAACAGGGAAATACACAAGAAGGAGGTCATTTGGCAGGCTTAAAGCCAGCATGATGGAAAAATCTGAATAATTTTAGACAAGAACATGTATAGATTTTTCTAGACAACCGTTAGTTGTTGTTGTTGATGTTATGGTGTTCGTATTGTGTTGTTGTTGGTGGTGTTGGTGTTATTGGGTGTTGGAGTATGGTGGTGGAAATTTTGTTGGCTTGTAAATCAGTAGAAGCTGTAATAAATATTATAATATAGTTAATCAAATTCTGATGCCAAATCGATTGATAACCAAGCAGATGGTAACTTTATTCTACACACACACAATGTACACTGTGTATTCATAGGTTTATATATGATTGCGTGCATAAACATCCATTTATTTATATATATATGTCTGGATGTTTTGCGTTCTTGCCCCATTCTGTATTATACACACACACACACACACACACACACACACACACACACACACATATATAAAATTTTTATATATATATAAAAAGTTTAAAGTTTTATATTATTTAATTTACGACTATTATTAGTGATATATATATATATATATATGTATGTATATATAAGAATATATAAAAATATATATATATATATATGTATGTATATATAAGAATATATAAAAATATATATAAAGGAGGCCACTAGGTGGACCGCTAATGTGCTAGAAGATCACATGTCATGTGTCTACTAAGACTGAATAATTCTCAAAGGGGATTCAGCGAAGCAACAAAAACATAAATCGAGCAAGACCAGTGAAAATTACACAGATATATATATATATATATATATATAATGTGAACATCCATGTGTGTGTGTGTGTGTGTGTGTGTGTGTGTGTGTGTGTGTGTGTATATATATATAAATAAATAAATAAATATATACATATATGTATATATACATGTATGTATATCTATGTATCAGTTAGGGTAGTCATGTGTCTCCTCTATTTCAAGACCCCTTTCTCTGTCCTAACTAATCATCAACTGGTACAAAGCCACCTCCTTCAATACGACTCTCCATCTACTGCTGAAATGTTTTGTCTTGAAAGTTACTTGGTGACCTCACTGGTGCTAGTACCCATAGAAAGTATCCAATAAACTCTATAAAGTGATTGGCATTAGGAAGGACGTCCATAACAAAGCAGACAGTCGAGTGTAGTGCCATTGTCTGGCTTGCTAGCTCCTATCAAATCATTCATCCCATACTACCACAGAAAGTGGACATTAAATGATGATGTGTTTGTGAGTGTGTGTATGTTTGTGTCTCCAGCCTCTTGTAACTTCATTGAGTTTCTGGACTGAACACTTAATTCTACATGACCTTAGTTAATTTGTTGTTAAGCTCTGTATCTATGAACAAAGGCAATCCAGTTATAGTCATCTCAGGGAATCAAAAGACCAAGTAAAATAAATTTTTATTCTTTAAGGTGGTAGCGTATGAGATGAGGGAGGTTTAGATGCTCTTTGTTACAGATCAAGCAACTGCATAGCAACCATCTCTTCGGTTTGAGTTTGATCAGGTTGAGTAAAATGTCAGCAACATTTTAAACCATGAAGAATTTGTACCGGATTTTTGCAGTTTTGAATGTTTTTTAAACATCTTTTTGCAATTGTCTGATGATACAGACTTACCCAAATGCATCAATAAATTAACATTGATATTTTTTTCACTGTTATTATAATCATCTGAAATGGAAATGTGAAAGTGTGATATTTGAGCAATTCTGCTATTCAACTTCAAAAAAAGGATGTAAAGCAGCTGAAACTGCTTGCAATATCAATGAAACATTTGAAGAAATGACCAGTGAGTGGTCAGCTCCAAAATGGTTTAAATGATTTCGCAGTGGAGAGCTGAGCCTTGAAGATTGTGAACATAGTGGATGCCCATCTGTCATTGATAATGTTCAATTAAAGACCATCATTGAGAAAGATCTGCATAAAACCACTCGAGAACTGGCAAAAGAACTTCAAACCAGCCAGAAAACTGCCTGTAACCATTTGCATGTGATCTGAAAATCAAAAACGCTTGACAAATGGGTACCACATGGTTTGAATGAAAATCAGAAAATGCACAGATATGAAATTTGCTCATCGCTTCTCTGTGACCAGACTGATTCATTTCTCGACCATATTATAACTTGCAATGAAAAGTGGATTCTATACAATAATAAAAATGGTTCTTCAGTGGTTGGACCAAAATGAAGCACCAAAAGCCTTCCCTAAACCCGAGCTCTTCAAAAAGAAGGTTATGGTGACTGTTTGGTGGCTTACTACTGGACTCATCGACTATAACTGGAAAAACCATCACTGCAGCAACATATTGCCATGAAATTGCCAAAATGAATGAAAAACTGCTACACCTCCATCCCAGACTGCTCAACGGAAGAGGGCTAATTATTCTTCATGACAATGCTCAACCATGCGTTTCACTAATGACTCTCCAGAAGTTGAGGGAAGTTGGCCACAAAGTTCTGCCCCACCCAGCTTATTCCCCAGACCTTTCTCCTATCAATTATCACATTTTCAAGGACCTTAATGGTTTCCTGCAAGAGATGGAGTTCAAAAATCAAACCAATGCTGAAAGTGCGTTCAAAGTGTTCATCAGCTCCAGAACTCCAGATTTTTATGTTACTCGAATGAACAAACTTGTAACTCGTTGGCAAAATATGTTGATTGTAGTGGTACTTACTTTGATGATTAAAATTTCTGCATTGTTGAAATATATTGTGATGAATTTCATGTTTCAAAATGTTGCTTACTTTTTACTCAGCCTGATAGTTATATGGAATGGCTTATCAGATCAGTCTGAGAATGCTACTTGTGATAAAGTAAGGTCCTATCCAACAGAGAATTTATTTCATCTGCTTCATTTTATGAACCTTCAGGAGATCATCATCATTGTCATTTAGCGTCCTCTTTCCATGCTGGCATGGGTTGGCAGGTTTGACAAGGAGCTGGCTAGCAGGGAGCTGTCCAGACTCCAGCTGTCTGTTGTGGCATAGTTTCTCTGGCTGGATGCCCTTCCTAATGCCAACTACTTAACATCCTGTATGTGTGGAAGACAGGGATTTTATTTAGCTTTGACATGTCTTAACAAGTACAGCAAATCGCCACATCTCCTGGTCCCTTGTCATTGCCTCATTGAGGCTCAGCATCCAAAAATCCTTTCTCACCATTTTCTCCCACATCTTCCTGGGTCTACCCCTTCTACAGGTATCCTCCACAATTAGAGCTTGGTAAATTGGTACAGGCATGGCTGTGTTGTTAAGAATCTTGCATTGCAACCACACAGTTTCAGGTTCAGTCCCACAATGCAGCACCTTGGGCAAGTGTCTTTTACTATTGCTCCTAGCTAACCAACACTCCATGAGTGAATTTACTGGATGGAATCTGCATGGAAGCCCATCATGTGTGTGTAGGAATAATGTGACTGTATGAATGCCTTTGTGTTTGTGCTTTTCCCCACCCCACTTCCTGCTTGATAACTGGTGTTGGTTTACTCTTTTACTTGTTTCAGTCATTTGACTGTGGCCATGCTGGAGCACTGCCTTTAGTCGAGCAAATCGACACAAGGACTTATTCTTTGTAAGCCTAGTACTTAGTCTATCGGTCTCTTTTGCCGAACTGCTAAGTTCTGGGGACATAAACACACCAGCATCGGTTGTCAAACGATGTTGGGGGGGACAAACACATACGCAAACATATACACACACATACATATATATATATACACATATATACGACGGGCTTCTTTCAGTTTCCGTCTACCAAATCCACTCACAAGGCTTTGGTCGGCCCGAGGTTAGAGTAGAAGACACTTGCCCAAGGTGCCACTCAGTGGGACTGAACCCGGAACCATGTGGTTGGTAAGCTAGCTACTTACCACACAGCCACTCCTACGCCTTGATAGAGCAAATATCAGACACTAAAAATAAGAAGTGCTGAGATTGATTTGTTTGATTAAACTCTTCAGGGTAGTTCACTAGCATGGTCACAGTCCAATGAATGAAACGAGTGAAAGGTAAGATAAAGTGTTAAGGGTATTAAGGGTTGCTGTGATGTGACTTTACCTGACACTTTAATAGCAGCAGAATTTTCCATCACAGATTCATATTTGTCTCCCTCTAAGAGGCACTATCTATGTAGATAAGATGTCATGATGTTCATCCCTTTCTTGGTGTTAAGTCATTGAGAGAAAACGGTTTTTTCTCTGTAGGAATGCCTGTTCATCAATACTTTGCAGTTCTACCATGCTCCTATTTTCTGCTTACAAGAGGGCAGTGCTGTACCTTACCATTGTATCAAGTCATAGTTCAGTGATAGGAGTGATTGATAGTTAAGAATGAATGCTGAAGACACCCACTGTTTATATATTAGTACTAATATATGAACCTTCAGCTCTTGCTCTGCAGACTTGTGATAGTAAGTTGTTAATCCAGCTTGTGACTCTCTCTTTGCATCACTGATAAAAGATAGGTATCCAAAGCCTTAGTATTTAGAGTGAGTGGCTATTTGTGTGTAGTGAGAGATAGATAAGTCATGTATCAAACTGGTCATAAATACTGATAATTTTATATATTTGAGATATAAACTATCATCTTGTGTCTTGATAAAGTCTGATTGTAGTCAGTACAACTCTTTGTTTAGTATTGATTTACATAACTGCAGTTTAGTTGTTTGTTTTGTACTCCATAATCAGCTGCTTATCAGTTGATCATTTCTTGCAAACTGGGTGTATTCTACTGCTAATCTCGTGCTCAGTTGATCATTGTCTTGTCATATTAGAGGTACTGTTAATGACTTTTAAATGTGTAACTCAATATTGCTGGCCTTGCATGCAACTTCATGTCTGATATGATTCAAGTTGTTGTTTTTTAAGCCTATATCAGGTCTGATTGAGCAGAATGATCAGATGTTCCAACTATGACTAGATTTTTTTTTTCTTTCACACATGGTCTATCTGATATGAAAATTTGATTGCTATTTCTAGCCGATCAGATTACTGTGTAATGGCATCCTCATTGACTCAATATGATTAGAATGTATTTATTTTGTGACCTTATATTTCACCTCTCTTGGTTGACTTTTTTTTTTATAGTGATTTTGATATATGGAAGTACTGCAAAGACAGTAACAGAGATAGGAAGGATCTTGTCAGAATTTCTTTTTTTTTTTTTTTTTTTAGTGATTTGTTTTATAAGAAGCAATTGTGTTCATGGCCTTCATAGGCTTTTGAGATTAGGGAGAGTGATGCAGCTGACACTATTCCTCTTGAGTAACTGATAGGTGCATGAAAACATGGACAGAGAAGAAGGTAGAGAATTCCAGAAGGATGACATCCTGAGGAGGAAGGACTGGGTAGAGTAATTAGTACAAAGCTTGAGATAAGTAATGAACACAACATCGGTGACAAGTAAGCTGGATGGTTCTGTGTGAAGGTGGTATGAGATTAATGAACCCTAAGAAATAGCAGTCTGTGGTAGAAGTAGTAGTGAAGAATGTGGACCAGAGTTTGAGTAGTCTTTTTTTTTTTTTTTTTTTTTTTAGGTTACATTTAATTTGTTTATGTCTATCCGGAGAGTGCAACGTTTCAAATTCTGATTGAAGTAATTTCTTTTAACTTCTGTATTTTCCTCCATGACTGTTTTTTTTTTTCAAATTTATTTTAAACAAAAAAACTACAAATTAATCAATAATACACTCTCCATTGTTGTTCGTGACTTCCTTCCATCGTTCAATAAGTTTTTTCAATATCTTGGTGGTGGAAATCTGGTCTTGACTCAAAGAATTCGTCCAACCAAGCCCTCAATTCCACGTCATTGTTGAACAATACATTGCACAAAGCAGTTGAAAGAGATGAAAATCAGGAGAGTAAAGAGGATGAGGTAGCACTTCCCATTCGAGTTCTTGAATCATGGCTTTGATAATATTGGCGATATGAGGATGGGCATCGTCGTGTTGCAGAAGTACACTATTTTGCCTATTCGGTCGTTTTGCTGAATTTCTTTGAGTCGGTGCAGTTGTTGAATGAAGAGCTCTGCATTGAGTCTTTGGTTGCCTTCCCAATCCCACCATACACATAACGTGGTCTTTTGAGGATTAAGGTTGCTTGTGGAGTTGCTTGTTTGTTGGGGCTGAGTCATTCTTTTCGCTGCTTCATATTAATGTAAAGGCACCATTTTTCATCAGTAACAATGCAGTGAAGATAACACTGTTTGTGACCTTGTGTGTCGAGCGATATCAAGTGAACAAACAGGTAGCGATTGTGGAGCATTGATTTTTGTTGTTTTCACTCAGTGCGTGGCACCCAAGTGCCGAGTTTCTGAACCTTGCCCATTGAGTGAAGGTGGTTCACCACAGTTTTTTTTTTTTTATCACAATTCATCTGCTCCACCAATTCTCTGGTTGCTTGATGTGGATTTTGGTGAGGAAGTTGCTTCAATTGCTCTTCATCGAACTCAGTTGGCTGACCAGTGTGTGATTTGTCCTTGAGGTCAAAATTCCCAATTTTGAAGTGTGAAAACCAACAGTGTCCAGTACTTTGATGCATTGCTCGTTCTCCAAACACAGCTCAAATCTCGGTGGCCTTAACACCTCGATGAAATGCAAAAAGTAAATGATGGTGAAAATGCTCAGTTTTGTCCAATTGACATTCCATTTAAATGATCTGAAAATACACAAAAATCAAAACACACTATTTGTAGAGCAAATAATTCTCTTTTAAATAACAAAACATTTTGCCAATGCATTTTATTTCTGCGTGCATTTTAAATTTGAAAAAAAAAAGTGCTCATGAATAGTATGTAGTGTAAACATGTAATATAAACCTTGAAATATCATCAGTATCTTTCCAAATTCTGCATTTCACATGGAATTTTTGCTGTTTCAAAGTTTTCTTAGTGTATCAGTTGACTTGCCTTTTTTTTTTTTTTTTTTTTTTGGACTAAATTTTGGTCTGAAAAATTTGACTTACATGTTGAAAAATATTGGCAATGTTGCTAAGATCCTTAGAATATCAATTTGCTGTCATAGCATCATGTTTTCTCTCCTCTGTAATCGAAAGGATTTATGATTAGACTAAGAGAAATTGATAGACAGAGAACTGATATTAAGTAATGTGCAATAAATATTAGTGGTTGGTTCTTTTTCTTGTGAACTTAAGTTTAATCTGGTTTTATGTGGCATTTGCATTATTCATTTTGGCTTTGTGCATTCTGAGTTCAGTTCCTGCTATGGTCAACTTTGACTTTTCTTTCATCTTTCTGGGGTTGATAAAGTATCAGTCCAGGACAGTGGATTAGTGTCATTAGATGCCTTTTAGTATTTAGTCCATCTCTTTACATTCTAATACCAAATCCTGCAACAATTTACTTCAGTGATGGACTTAATCTGTCACCCAGTTTAACACTACTACCCGATTCTTGGGTACCTTTAGTGGGCTCCATTCTGTTGCGAGCATTCTGGACAGATATGTTCCTTCCTGCCTTCCCTCTAGTCTCAGAGTCCCTAAAAAGCATCATGGACATTGCCCTTCTCTCTTTAAACAATTCATTTCGGTAATGAGGTTCTCCAGGTGGTTGTTTGTAAACTGACTCATTTACCTGTGCACATGATCACATATTTGTTGGAGGCTAGAGTATTGTAAGTAGAACCTGCTTCTGTAATATGACTGATATTTATTTCAGTTAGTCCTAGTGGCTTGATGATAAACAATGAATCCTATTGTGATTTGAACTCAAAATGCAAGAGAGAACTAAATGCTAAAATTCCTTTTCTACTGGCAAGAGTTATGCTACCATTCCCATGTTGTATCCCTTCTTTAAAAGAAAACAACAAAAACAAAAAAATTACAATCTAGACAAGACTTTATAAATATTGATTTAAAAAAAAAACTTATCAGTAAAACACTGTCACGAATTTGGGAATGGTATAAAGTATTATATTGACCTCAGTAGTTGACTGTTTTTATCATCCTCCTGAAGTTTAATAAAATAACAAAGTCAACCTCAGTAGGTTTTCAACTCAGAATGAAAATGCCATAACTAAATACTGTAGGTATCTGATGCTCTACTGATTCTGCAATTCCATTGCCTATAACTATTAATCATTTAACAGTTAGATTTCTTTGTCATATGTATTGCTTATTTATTCACATTGTATTGAAATAATCACATATTATTTTGTAGCTTCAAGATTTCAATGGTGTGTTTGTATATTTTTAGAATGACATTGTAGGGTAAGTGTAAGAGGTTGGATCTGGTCAGTTTGAACATAAGATGGGTAGAATATTTGAGCCAGATATGGCTGGATTAAATGTTAAAGGGTTGAAATGGTCCCCTCAGAGGGAATGAAACTGACAGGCATTCAATAAGTTAATAACCATAGCTCACATTTCTTCCATTGCCTATGGTGTCCATATGTCTTTATATTTGGTAAGGCTGTGTGGTTAATATGTTCTTTTAGGAAATGCATGGCTTTGAGTTCAGTCCCAATGTGTCACCTTGGTCAAGTATTTTGTACTATATCCCTGTTAACCAATGCCTTGTGAGTAAATTTGCTTAATGGAAACCGCAGGAGCCCATTGTGTATGCATGCACATGTGTGTGCATAGATGCATGCAATGTGTTTAAATATGAATGCTGACACTCTACTGCTTCACTCGTCACTAAAACAGTGGTTTCATGTTTTATATTTCTTGTAGCTGTTATGACAGGTCACGCTGTGCTTTCAAAGACCTTTAAGATAAAATATCACATACTTGTAAAGCAGTTCAGGATTGGCAACAGAAAGAACATCCAGCTGTAAAAATCAGGCCTATAGATGTTGAATTAATGAATAAACAAATCTTCGTTTAGATTTTAAAACAAGTTGCTTATCCTTTGGCCATTTCTCACCTAGCAGACTTTTGATGCAAGACATTCTGACCATGATCACCCCTGTCCTATCATTTAGCATGTCTGTGACTGCATTATCTAATGTGCTATCTTTTTTTAAGATGGTAACATTTGACATGAGGAAATTTGAATGCTACTTCTCACAGGCCAGACGATCACATAGAGGTTCTGTGTGAAAAAGTTTGGGGAAGTATCCATTTCACTAAATTCCTTCTTCCAAATTCTATATGCTTTTCCAAATTAATAGATACCCACAAAGAGTGTATTCCCTATGGATCCGGCTCATTGAACTGCTATATTGCATATGGATTTACATAGAGAACACTTAGAGTAACCTCTAAGAGTCAGTGGGGATGGTTCTGTGTTATTATTTGTTCATGGATATGTACCATCACTCTTATCAGATAATGGATCTCTAATTGTTTGAGGCGATGCAAGTTTCCAAGGAATATGTATAACATATTATCTACAAATGAGAAAATATTATAACAGATAGTAGTTGTTATATTAGAACAGTGAAGGTTAATGACACTGAATAGTTTATAAAGAACCACAGAGGATGAGATGTCAGCTTATTACCGACAGTAAATACATGGCTGAAAAATTCTCTCAATCATTTTTCTTTTTTGTTTCTTTCTTATTCAAATGGAATTTGTTGATTGAACATCTTTTAATGCATATAGCATTAAAGGTTTATTTCTCTCGGCTTTTAAAACTGTTATGCTTCTGTTAATGTAGATTTTAAAATATGTATATCAAATTCATCGTTTAATGGTTTTCCCATTCTGACATGAGTTGGATGGTTTGATAGGAGCTGGCAAGACTAGGAGCAGCACCAGGTTCCATTGTCTGTTTTGGCATGGTTCCTATGGCTGGATGCCCTTTCTAATACTAACCCATTTACAGTGTGTACTGGATACTTTTTATGTGGCACCAGCACTGACAGTCAATGAGTACTTTGCAAGATAAAAGCCCCTCAACTGGGAGGGGTGAGTAGTATTGAGGGTGTGTGGCTTTGTGCCAATTGAGAGACTAAAGGTATAGAGAGACAGATAGGTGTCTTGCTGTGGAATTAATACATGGATACCTCAGATGGAGTGGAGGCGCAATGGTCCAGTGGTTAGAGCAGTGAACTCACGGTCACAGGATTGCGGTTTCGATTCCCAGACCGGGCGTTGTGAGTGTTTATTGAGCGAAAACACCTAAAGCTCCACGAGGCTCCGGCAGGGGATGGTGGCGAACCCTGCTGTACTCTTTCACCACAACTTTCTCTCACTCTTACTTCCTGTTTCTGTTGTGCCTGTAATTCAAAGGGTCAGCCTTGTCACACTGTGTCACGCTGAATATCCCTGAGAACTACGTTAAGGGTACACGTGTCTGTAGAGTGCTCAGCCACTTGCATGTTAATTTCACGAGCAGGCCGTTCTGTTGATCGGATCAACTGGAACCCTTGATGTCGTAAGCGACGGAGTGCCAACACCTCAGATGGAAAAGTAAGGAGAGTGAGTTAGAGAGTAAGATCAAGAGAGCAATAGTGAAAGAGATAATGGCAAAGATGTATTGAGACATGCCCTGAAGGGACATTGGTAGCAGTGAGAATAGGTTAGGTGGTATAGAGGTTTGGACTGGGTGAGTGGACAGGATTGAGATGATTATAGCAAATGATTTAAAGAAATATAAGAGAAGCAAGGGGCCAGGGTTTGCAGTAAATATTGAGGATGATAGCAGGTAAGTGAGGTGTTAATGATGGAAATCAGCATGGGGGAGGAGAGGCATGGAAGATGATTGGTGGAGACAGTTGGTGGTGGTCGGAGAAGACTGTGGGAAATGAAAGTGGGCTGAGGTGGGGGGAAGAAAGGTAAATGAGAAAGTTGGGGGATGCAATATGTGTCTCTTTTGTTCTCAGGTGATAGAGAATTGATGGGTGTTAGGGAATGGAATGTGGGGGAAAATGATTGACAGAGCAGAGAGTGGGGGGTGGGGCAGAGCCCCCTCATGGACAAGCATTTTAGGATATCAGTTCTGCTGTGATGGTTTTAGGATATCAATTCTGTTGTGATGGACGGGCCTTCTTGAGTACAGCAAGGCACTAGATATGGTTCTCCATTCACCAACCATTACCAATGCCAACATCATTGCCACCACCACCACCACAATAATTGCTACTACTTTTCCTTTACCTTTTGCATTACAGAAAGGGAAGTAAGTATGAACTTACTTTTGTATTAATATATGGATGTTTAGATGGATTTCCTTTGACTTTCAACCAAATTAATTTTAATTTGGTTTAATGGTTTTCATTTTACGATTTGAACTAACAAACCTCCCTTGTTTTCTTGTCTCCACATTTTCATCTATTTTGCAAATTTAAGCATTTATTGAAGAAGTTATTGTTGTCTAACTGTACATAAGTTCTCACTGATGTTTAAGATATGATTTGAGAGAGATTTGGCTGTTACTTATATTAGGTTTTGTGACTATAGAAGTTCCCTCATTGTCAATATTTCATTGTGATAGGGGCAACTTATGATCGAGTCAAATGAACTGAGGTCTATAGCTCATGAATAAAACAGCTGCAGTAAAGAATGAAATTGTGACCATGTGGTCAGTCATCACATAGTCAAACTGCAGACATTGTCACTACATTATAACTGGAATATGTACCGAGGTTGTGAGAACTGGACACTGAATCTTTTATTGTTTACTTTTTTTGGCCATTGGACTGGTGCCGTACTGGGGTACTACTTTCAGGTGTTTAGTTGAACAATTCGACCCCTATTAATTTTCCCAAGTCTGGTACTTATTGTATTGGCTTTACCAAACAGTTATGGAGGCATAAAGAACACACTGGTTATCAAGTGGTGTGATGAGAACAGACACAGATATGCACATACACACACACAAATAGATGATGGGCTTCCATATTATTTCTGTCCTCCAAATTTATTCACTAGTTATCAGTCAGCAGAAGACACTTGCCCAAGGTTTGCCATACATTAGGACTAAGGAGTTGAATGTGATCTGTATGTTATGTTTAACTTAGATGAGAAGTGGAGCCCAGCTGAGGTTAGCAGAAGGGAACAGCTGAACAAAAGATTTCACCAAAAACTCTGCAGGAGGGAGGTGTGAGATGATTTCTGACATAGATTTATAATATGGATGAAAAATGAATATGAGGTGCTATTACAGAGTTTCTATGGCATAGGATGATGTCCAAGGAAGAAGTAATGAGGTTAGATCACAGAATGCCAAAGTATTTTAAACTGTGCTAGAAAAGAAAAGATAAATACTTATTAAAACTTTAACAATTCTGTTATCAGGTTATCTTTTATTAAGAGTTAATAATGATTATCTAACTCATAATTGTCATAGCCAGAATAATAACTTCAACGTTTTTACTTTACAGACTACAAGGGAGGAATTTGATACACATGAATACTGTGTGAGGCGTAGATACAATGACTTTGTATGGTTACGTCAGAGATTGGAAGATGGTTATCCGACACATTTGGTGCCTGTAAGTAGAAAACATTTCTTCACTTTTCATAGACATACATAAAATATCAACATTTTATACATAAGATATTGATGTATTCATACATACAATATAGTCATGGATGTCGTACATACCTTATAGAGATGTGTGTATATACAGTATAGAGATGTGTGTATATACAGTATAGAGATGTGTGTATATACAGTATAGAGATGTGTGTATATACAGTATAGAGATGTGTGTATATACAGTATAGAGATGTGTGTATATACAGTATAGAGATGTGTGTATATACAGTATAGAGATGTGTGTATATACAGTATAGAGATGTGTGTATATACAGTATAGAGATGTGTGTATATACAGTATAGAGATGTGTGTATATACAGTATAGAGATGTGTGTATATACAGTATAGAGATGTGTGTATATACAGTATAGAGATGTGTGTATATACAGTATAGAGATGTATGTATATACAGTATAGAGATGTGTGTATATACAGTATATAGAGATGTGTGTATATACAGTATAAAAATGTGTGTATATACACTACAGAGATGTGTATATACACTAGAGATGTGTATATACACTAGAGATGTGTATAGACACTAGAGATGTGTATAGACACTAGAGATGTGTATAGACACTAGAGATGTGTATAGACACTAGAGATGTGTATAGACACTAGAGATGTGTATAGACACTAGAGATGTGTATAGACACTAGAGATGTGTATAGACACTAGAGATGTGTATAGACACTAGAGATGTGTATAGACACTAGAGATGTGTATAGACACTAGAGATGTGTATAGACACTAGAGATGTGTATAGACACTAGGGATGTGTATAGACACTAGGGATGTGTATAGACACTAGGGATGTGTATAGACACTAGGGATGTGTATAGACACTAGAGATGTGTATAGACACTAGAGATGTGTATAGACACTAGGGATGTGTATAGACACTAGGGATGTGTATAGACACTAGGGATGTGTATAGACACTAGGGATGTGTATAGACACTAGGGATGTGTATAGACACTAGGGATGTGTATAGACACTAGGGATGTGTATAGACACTAGAGATGTGTATATGCAGTATAGAGATGCGTGCATATGCAGTATAGAGATGCGTGTGTATACAGTATGTGTGTGTTGTACATAAAATATAAGCATGCATGTTTATGTACTGTATGTTAGGTGGGTAAGAAAGTTCTGTTGCATTTCAAAATGGGAAAGAAAGTAATGATTCTTCGGTCTTAACTGATATTTTTAATCAAGATATTTCCCCTCATTATTGCTAACATAATCCCATCTATTTGGAAATTGTTAATCCCTCAAATGTAAAATTCTTCAGGTTTCAAAGCGAAGAGACAACCAGTATTTTTTTTAACCTCTTCACAATTAATAAACTCTTTTTGTCTCTAAATATTGTTGCAGTGATCTGAAAAAATGAAAGTCTGATGGAGCAAGGTCAGGAGAATAAGATGAGGCAAAACCTCCTTATTTAGTACCATAATCTTTTCCTGAGTGACTTAGACAATATATGGTCTTGCATTATTGCGTAAGAGCAACACTCTTTCATGACTGATTCATGATGAATGCGTTTTCTGAAAATTTTTATGCAATGCTTCTGATTGGTGATAATACTTCACATTAACCATTTTGTTTTGTTTCACATTTTGTGATAGACGACACCTTTTGCATTCTACGAAACACAGAACATAACTTTTTTCAGGTTTAGTCTTGATTTAAGGATGGATTCTCCTTTTTTTTGTTGGGTGTTAACTATGATTATGGAGAACCTATTTTTCATCACTTGTGATATTTCTCTCCAAGAAAGGTTCGGAAGCATGTCTACTCTTCAATGTTAAGCACAGGCAACTCTTTGATTAAGCTGAGAAGCAGTCAGATGACCACAAATTTAGACACTTTTCCTATATTTTTGAAAATCCTTTTGATTGAAGTGTGACTTGACTTGAATTGTTTTGCCAATTATTAAGCAGTTTTTTATTGGATTTTTAAACTACAATTTTCAGAAGCTTGATATTAGCAAAATGGTCATCTGGATCAAGGGAAATCTATGAGTAAAAATAATTCTTGAGTGAAACTGGCCAAACCATTGCTGGTATATCCAAACACTTAAAACTTCTTTTCCAAGGACAGAATGAATTTTTCTTGTCACTACCATTGCTTAAGAGTCCATTTTGAATTTATACAACATGCAGTGACTGATATAGATCTAATCTAAACAAAATTTAAAGGGTAAAGTAATACAGATTTAACCACTGTGGTATAAAGCAATCTGCTATGAAAGGAAAATATATTTGTGTTACTATAAGTGTTGAAAATGTACCCTCAGAATGATCATGTCAAAAATTCAAAAATGTGACGGAACTTTCTAACTTAATAGATGTGTATGTTGTACATAAAGTACAAACATGAGAAATAATGATCAAGATATGAAAAATGTCTTGGTCATTACAGTATCCATCATCTTAAGTTGTTCAATTGTTTTTTCATAAATATTTGATGATCTTGAGTTATGAGAGAAATGTAAAGTATATAATTATATTTTTATGACTGGAAATTTCTTTTTAATCATACTGCAAACTTGAATTTGTATAATAAATGTGACAACATCTTGTTTTATTTTCAGCCTCTGCCTGCTAAACACAGCCTACGGCGTTTGGACCGTTTCAGTTCTGAGTTTCTACGAGTTCGACAACAAGCATTACAGAAATTCCTCACCCGAATCGCTGATCATCCAGTCCTGTCCTTTGATAAACATTTTCATGTATTTCTCACTGCTAAAGCTTGGGTAAGACTTCCTTCCTTCTCCCTCTCTCTTTCTATCTAGTTGTCTCATTACTTTTTACCTCTTCCCCTTCCCCATTTTCATCCTCTACTCTGTACACTTTGAATCAAACTCAGTTGTGTAATTTACTGAAATTTTTCCTAATATGCACCTATGGTTGTTGAAAGTTGCATATAAAGTGAGTTTTGTTTTCTTTTTACATCAAACAAATATAGAAGTTTTAAGCAATTGTAAAATATTTTCTTGTATAAATATGAGACTAGCAAGCTTACTTGTTATGCTGCAGTGTGGAAATATTTATAGAATTGATTTGCTCTTGAAAGATGTTGCATGAACATTATAATGAACTAACAACCTTTATCAATCCTCTAAAATATATTATATGAAACCATTTAACTTCAATCCTTTATTTCAAAAACATGCAAACTTAAGCCACAAAATATATAATCGGGCAACTAACTCATACTCCCTAAAATTAGTGATTTTGTTCTAAAATTTGGAACCATTATATCTTAATGTAAGGTATTGTGATGATATTATCAGGTCTGTATAGGTAGTGCAGATGGTAATGTGCTGAGCAATGATTAATTTCATTGATTAATGACTGAGTTTAAATCTTGAGAGTCACCTTCATCACATTTTATCCCACTGTTAGTCTGCAGGAAATTCAGTTCCATAGGTTATAGCTTCTCCAACACATCATCTGCATATGTTTGTGTCAGTACAAATTATATTATGCTATAAGAATTCAGGGTCAAGGATTCATAAACTGAGTTTTATTTATTTTTATGTCCAGTCTTGGTGAGAGATAATTAAAATCTCAGATGCTGACTATAATAGAGACAGGTAATATAGATTCTGTCAGTATAGAGTAATTATTAATATTTTGTGGTGTTGAAGGGTACACCCTGATTAAGCAGATCCATTGTTAAAGCTCTAGGTCACATCTTGATTAAGCAGATCCATAATGGGATGGCTTTATAGCTGTACCATCCCTTCTTTTTAAAGAAACTGATCTGAGGGAGATTTGGTTGGTATTTTTTTAGAACTTAAAGCAACCATATAGAAGCTTGCTCAATAGACACTTTTGGTATGTAGTGGTGATAAAAGTCATAGTAGTAATGTAGTCTATGTGGGATGATCCTTACTTTTATCCTCAGTCCCTCCTCATTTCTGTGTGCTGCTATTTGTTTTGATATAAAGGGTAAAGAGAGGAAATAGCAGTGTACTACTAGATGTATCCTTTTTTCTGCCTGAAGAATTTTGGTCCTGTTACTGATCTATTAACAGTGCTATATTTACTTGACACCAACCAGGGGCTTTGTTAGTCTTAATATTTGTTTACCAGCTGCATGGAGTGAAGCAAGTGAAGTAAATTACTTTGTTTAAGAGTGCAATGCAGCTCCCAGTTTGAGAATTAATCCCACAAACTTATGATTGAGAGCCAAGTTATTTAACCACTATGCTATATATGCCTTCTGCATTGATGTATTTGGTTTGAAATTTCAGGAATTCAATGCCCATAAAAAGAAAGGACAAGGTTTGATCAGCCGAGTCACCAACTCACTTCACAACATAAGTGCTTCATACATGATGAAAAACCGGCCTCCTGAGTTTGCAGCGATGCACGACTATGTGCAATCTTTTGGTGATAAACTTGCATCAGTAGATAGGATTACTCAGCGAATACTCAGAGAACAGAGTGGTAAGTAAGGCAGCTGAAATTTATTCTTCGTCTTGCACCATTGATTTGATTAGTGAAAAGATTCAGTTCATGATTAATCAAGGATTAATCTTTTGTTGCTCTGCACCATCTTTCATGGAAAGGTGTTTTACAAGCATTCCTCTCTATGGTTTGCTAGAAAGGAAAAAAGAGAAAAAGAAAAACCAAAACAACAAATTATTTTAATTAGACAGATGCTAATTTTGCTTATGCTTTCCCAATCATCATCATCATCGTTTTAACATCCACTTTTCCATGCTCACATGGGTTGAATGGAATTTGTTGAAGCAGATGTTCTATGGCTGGATGCACTTCTTGTTGCCAACCCTCATCTGTTTTCAAGCAAAGTAATATTTCCCTGTGCCCAAGTAAATGAATATAATATATGACGTGTATGTATGTGTGTATATATATATATATATATATATATATATAAATAAAAATAAAAAAAGAGGTTTGTATGATAGTGTATAGAGGAATATATTATTTAAAAGAGTTCCAACTCTGTCTGCTTTTTATGTTTTATTTATATTCTTATAAAATTAATGTGGGATATAGAATATGGAATATACAATATAAATAGTAAAATGAAATGAAGTATTGAATGTCTTGTTGAATAAATGAAATATTGAGTATTAAATATATGACTTATGTATGTATGTATGTATGTATGTATGTATGTATGTATGTATATGTATATATATATATGTATGTATATGTATATATATATATATGTATGTATATGTATATATATATATGTATGTATATGTATATATATATATATGTATGTATATGTATATATATATATGTATGTATATGTATATATATATATATGTATGTATATATATATATATGTATGTATATGTATATATATATATATATGTATGTATATGTATATATATATATGTATGTATATGTATATATATATATATATGTATGTATATGTATATATATATATGTATGTATATATATATATGTATGTATATGTATGTATATATATATATGTATGTATATGTATATATATATATATGTATGTATATGTATATATATATATGTATGTATATGTATATATATATATATGTATGTATATGTATATATGTATGTATATGTATA
>NC_142937.1:43960092-44095922 GCF_046866305.1 Octopus bimaculoides | reverse complement strand
AAACATGCCATTTGTAATAATGTATGAAAACCTGATCCAAATCATTCCTTATAAAAAATATGTTCATATTTAAAATTAAAATCTTGATCAAAATTTTATATGAAACATGAAATGATAATATGAAGTTTTAGATGATTGAGACCAACATAATACATCAATATATAATGTTACAAATATTTTACTAAAACACCAACAAAGCCTCAAGTATATTGAAATTAAATAGATGTCTACTCGAAAGAAAAACAATTACAAAAAAAGTTAACAGAGATCATGAGAAAAATAAAGAAAGACTGTTGTCTCTTGTTAACCAAGTAAATGTGGTGATTAGAAAAAATATAATCAGAACAAGTGGAGATACAAAGAGAGAAAAAATTAAACAGTGTCTAGGGATATCCGTAAAGGTGTTAAAAACCTCAGGTTGTTCGAAAGAATCTATCAGGAACAAAAACAATCATGATACCAATGAGATAGTTCTACAAAAACAAACATCTATATTTTGGTTTGTTCTGATAATTGATAGAGTACTAGATTGCTGCTATAAAGCCTCAAGTCAGCACTGATTGACCAATCCCAGGTTCCTAGCCGTACCACATTTTCTAAACTGAGGACCATATTGCACACTCAAATGCAGTCATGAACCATAAACGAATGCAGTGTGACAATCTATTCTTATAAACCAGTAGATTCTGGGAGTAGTCACAGCTGAAGCAACAAGGTAGACTTAGTTGTAGTGCAACAATTGATGTTCCTCTGCCCTTATTGTTGGTGGGTGCATCCCAGTCAAGTAGTTGACACCAGGGAAATTACTGAAGTTATTGCTAATACTGTATTTTTTATGTTTGATGAGTGGGAAAGACAATGTTTTAAGATGCTGCTCCAGGCTGTTGAATACATGTCTGGGTGTTTGGAGGTAGTTTTTCATGTAGTGATTGGGATGATGGGGATTGAAGCTTACTGTAATAACAGACTGTGCTCTTCACATGTCTAGGTGCCATTTCATTATTGATTTCAAATTTTAGCACAAGGTCAGCAATTTTGGGGTAGGGGTTAAGTTGATCACATTGACCCCCCATCAACTCTGAAAGGACAAAAGTCAACCTTAGCAGATTTTGAACTCAGAATGTAAGGATGGGTGAAATGCCACTAAGCATTTTACCCAGCATGCTAACGATTCTACCATCCTGTGGGAGTGGCCTGTGTCCAGGCAGTGGTGATGTTTAGTGTGCTATTTTGTGTTCTGTAGTTTATTGTGGAAAAACTGCAGGCACTTGTAGGGCTGGCATAATCTTTGATGGATCTAATATATTGTTTGAAAATAATAATAAAAAAACATGTATAGAAAAAGGTTAACATTTGATTTATGATTGGCAATACATTCAATAAGGAATTTCAAATTTCTAATAAGAGTGCACAAACATTTTACAGGTCCCTCACTACCTCCTTTACCTGGTGCTTATAAGAAATTCAGAATTGGTTGCTAAGGAGCTCTAAATGCAGATAATTTAGTTCTGATCACAACACTGGAAGCTTAAAAGACGGGGAAAAATTTGGAATCTAAAAGTTTGAAAATGAACGTAGCAATAGGAGCATAAACCGTGTAATGAGATCTCAAGTAAATTTATATAAAATCACAACAAAGTACATGCTAATATAAATGGTAGTTATAGCATTAGAGTATTGGAGAATGGACGAAGATTAAAAGAAAGCTAATGATGTGATATTGCAATCCTTCTTTACTTTTTCAAGAAACCAGCCAGCTACCTAATCACATATCAATCTTGTAGGAACACCAACCAAACTGACAACATTCTCACCAGAAAACAGGACAGACAGTTGCTTGTGAATAGAAAATCCTTCCTGAGGGAAGAATGTACTATCCAACATAGGTAGCAGCTGGTGACTTTAGTCTCAGAGCTAAAAGGACACAGAAATGGAAGTTGTGGAAGATTAGATTCAATGTACATTCAGAAATTTATAGAAGTACTAATTGAAGCATTTGACAAGGAGGAAGAGAAGATAAAGATGTATAATGTAGAGGAAAACTAGAAGTTCCTTTGAAACAACCTATCGAGAGCAATAAACTAAATCTGTGGCTGGTGAACATTCTAGTTCCAGCCAGATCAAGGGTTCATCAGCATGAGGTGTTCCAGACTGCCAGACTATCAGAAAGAATCAAAATTTGGGCGATAAGTGTGTATGTAGCTGGATTATGGTACACTACACTTAGTCATTTTGAAAAGAATGAGGTTCTTTCTAGCATGGACCCCAAGTTGGATCAGTCCAACAGAGGGCCCAGCTATCCTCATTGACAACAATTAGGGATAGGAAGGCAGGGAAAACCTGTGGTCCATCAGGAATCACCACTGAGATGCTTAAAATATCACGTGGCATAGGATAAAGCCTTGTCACTTGTATAGTTAATCAAGTTGCACAGGAAGGATTAATACCCAATGACTGACATAGAGTCATTATAGTCAATTGTTACAAGGGTAAAGGAGATAGAGTTACCAAATTGCTGGACAGATAGGATATAGATTTTCTCATATGAAGGACAGAATGGAGAAAGTTCAGAGAGCTATTACCTCTGTTGGTAACAACAGATCTTTCTCTCAGAGTAAAAGGCAAATTGTATGATGTTTGTGTATGAACAGCAATGCTACATGACACTGAAATATGGGGTGTGAAAACAGAACATGCAAAGAATAGAAAGGAATGAAGCTTGTATGCTTTGTTGGATGTGCAATGTTAGTATACACATGCAACAAAGTGCAAATATGTTAAAATTGGGCATAATAGGAATCAGATGTAGTGAGCAAGAGAGACGACTGTACTGGTATGGCCATGTGATACATATGGATGAGAACAGCTGTCAAAAGAAGACCCAATTGCTAAATGCAGATGGAACCTGTGGAAGAGGGAGGCCCAGGAAGACATCAGAGAGGAAATAACAAAAGACTGAGATGATTGGCAATTTGCTGTGCTATTAGACTTGTCTGTCTCAATAAAAGTGTGGTCCTAAAAACATTATGCTTTTGTCTATACATTCACTGGGTCCTGTTCATGCACCCAATGTGTCCCCTTCAAACATTCACCTCCACTCTTTTCTAACTACAGCACTACTCACCTGCTATAATCATACAAAAGCAGAATATGCACATTTCATCCCTCTTTGTGCTACCAGTTACATCACCCCTCTCTCCAGAACCTTTTAAAATCTATTACTCATTCATGTTATCAACCATTTCCACTTTATTTTCCATTGATCACACCTTTCAGTGTCTCCCTGAAAAGCATCTTAGGACTGCCATTACCTTATTTTCAATACCCTCTCTTATCTGCTATCATTATCATATCTGTCACCAACAGCCTTCTTCCCTCTTTGTCTCCACACCAATTATAGCTAACCCTATGTATCTCATACATCTCTCTCTCTTCTGTCCACTCTCCTCATCCCACATACCAACTCCCTATTTTCTCATCTACCAACAGGCTTATTATATTGCTGCTCCCCTCCCTTTCAGTACTACCACTTATTACCTGCTCCTACCTGAGCCACTCATTCTTTTATCATCCCACCCTTGTTCCATTTACTGCATATGCATCTACACCCATCTGTAGCCATTAATCACTCTCCAATCACACTCTAATGAACTTAACCCACTCTTCCTGTTTCTTATAATGTCTAATATTCATCTTCTTGAGAGTACATTTTGACATTGTTTTTTTTCCTGCTCCTCCTACTCACCCTTATATAATGCAAGGAAGTCGTGTATCTCTATAACAAGACACTTGTGCCTGTCCCTCAAACATAAGCCTCTCAACATATATCAAACTTCTCTACTACAACCCCGCTCAGTCAAGGGGACTTGGTGACCTCACTAGTGCTGGTGTCACAAAAAAAGGCACCAAATTCATTCTGTAAAGTGGTTGGCATTAAGAAGGGTATCTAGTTATAGTTATCATGGTAAAACAGATATTGAAGCTCAGCACAGTCCCCTGGCTCAATAGATCCTGTTAGACCATCCAACCAATTCCAATATGGAAGACAGAAATTAAATGATGATAAAGATTCCAGCAAACAGTAGCTTCATGAAAATTCTTTAATCAATTACATATGGTGTTACTGTCTTATATAACTTCTCAATTTAATCTGAATGAATTCTTTAAATAATTGTGGTAATCATTTATGCAATGCTATTCCTTTTCTTACTATCACACACTTTAGCTGTGATACTCTAATTAACCTTGTCATAACACGAACATTCTAGTTTTTAAAGTTATTACATCAGCAGCTTGCAAACTTTCTGACTTTGCAGTGCACCAAAGATTAAAAGTGAAATTACTGGTGCACTTCACATAGGAAATTAAAAAAAAAAGAAAGTACAGTTTTAAAAATATAGAAAACTATAGCTTAATTTGTTTTATTAATGATATTTATATATATTTTTTTTTTAATAACATGTTTTTCAAGATGCTCAAACATTACTAGGGAATTTCTAAAGCCTTAACATATATATTTAAAAATCTGCAGTACACCAACTGAGATCTACTGCATTACATAATAATCTCTTGACAACAGAAGGAACACTGAGTCTCTTCATGCTAAATCCATTTTATAAAAAAAAACAAAAAACATTGTATTAGTTCATAGAAGAATTTTTTTATATTGAGGAATAAATAAAAGTTTTTTTTACAAGTAGTATCAACAAGTGTGTAAATTTTGATTGAGTAAAGTTAGCATATAAAGATTATTTTAGCTGACCAGATTACAAATAGAAAACATTCCATAACACCAACAACTTCAACAAAGAAAAGAGTTAAGGATACAATAAAATTTAATTTTATTACAGCTGAGTTAGGCATTGATATTTGATGTTAGCAATAAAAGAGAGGATGTGAAAATGTAAAACCAAACTCTGAGAATACAAAGAAATGTGAATGGTGTAAAAAAACAAAACAAACATTAAGTTGCTTAACAATATTATTTCCCCACCAACATTTTTGCATTGTGACTGAAGTAACAAGTAAATATGCCAAACCAATACATTTAATATAATCAGACTACAAAATGGTTTGATATAACCAAGGAGAAAATGAAAGCATTCATGGATTAGATTATAGTGATAGAAATAATCATAATGCTAACTATTGATTTATACTAGATTATAGTTACATTATTTCATGTTTCATATTTGGAAATTAAATTTTCTAGAATGCTCTCAAACATAAGCTATTAGTCATTATATCATGGAGATATTTTGACATTCACATTCCTCTATGCTGGAATGGGTTTGATACATCTGCTATACACTAATTTTTATCTTTTGTCATCATGTGTGGAAGGCCCAACATCTTAAGATCTAGCCTTGGCACCTTCAAACATCTTCATTAGTTTTCCTCTGCTACAGATACACTCCACTCGAAGTAGACAGAGCCTCTTCAAACCAGTACCTAATGCCAATTTCTATCACATATGTATACCAACACCATCTCTTTTGCACAAGCCAATGCAGTTAATAATATCTAGCTGGTCTTTCAGCTTATTTGTGTTCACCATTTATTCAGAAACAGATATAACACATCAGGCTTACTTCATTTCTCTCTTCCAGTCACAAAAACTTTTATTGTCAACAGAGATAATAGTGCTCTGAAATTTTCCCAACTCTTATTCATTCTAGTAGCTATGTTTTTGTTATAGCCAGCTTCCAGCATTTTTGTTCAGCTCTAGACTAGCCCTTATTCAGCAGACATATGACCAAAGGTATCTAAGATATGTACATCTAGGATTACATGAACCCACATGCTTTTTTTTTCTTTTAAGATACAGGGTAAGATTTGAGAATTTGGCAACTATTTCTAGCAGGATGAGCAATAACATAGAGGCCCTCATGTTGGCTCGTCTAGCGCTAATTAGATTACATAATGACCTCGTACCCTAAACGTAGTTCTCATAGAGATTCAGCATGACACAGTGTGATAAGGCTGGTCCTTTGAATTACAGGTACAACTCATTTTTCTTCAGCTGAGTGAACTGGATCAATGTGAAATAAAAGTGTCTTGCTGAATGACACAACAGCGCCACCAGGAATTGAATTCAAGACCTTATGATTGTGAGCCAAATACCCTAATCACTAACTGACGCACCTTCACAATAATACAAAAATCAAGAATGCTTTACTACATGGCCTTTCTATTCTTTAGAGTTTTATATATTTTTACTGCTTCCATTGTCATTTGCATGGCTTTGTGGTTAAGAAGCTCACTTTACAATAACATGGTTTCAGCTTCAGTCTTACTGTGCAGCACCTTCTACTATAGCCTTGGGGTCAACCAATGCCTTGTGAATGAATCTGACAGACAGAAACTGTGTGTCTTTAGGTTTGTCTGCTGCCTACTACTTAACAACTGGCATTGGTTTGTTTATGTTCCTGTTACTTAGAGGTTCAGCAAAAGAGACCAATAGAATAAATACTAGATTTAGTAAAAAAAAAAAAAAAGTACTAGGATTGATTTGTCTGAATAAATCCTTCAAGGCTGTGCCCAAGCATGACTGCAGTCCAATGAATGAAACAAGTAAAAAAGGTAAAAAGAAGATAATACATATCATTTTCAATCTGTGATTCTTAAAACTGTGTAATTACAAAAATCAAATTACAGTGCTCAGTTCCAAAATGCAGCCTGCACTAGTTGCGGAAAATATACAAAGCTAAGCAAAACTGAAGCTGTGATTATTTATAATACATAATCAACTTCTATCTCAGAACCTAAGGTCATAACTTGTAGTATTCTTTTATTTGGCTACCTTCACTTTCTTTCTACTGCTCTTTATCAATGTCAATCATGGACAAACAAGTTAACTTTTGCTAAGTAAGACATCCGTTTAATTAGAAAAAGGCAAGGCATATCTTGATTTCTCAATGAAATTTCTTTTAATTAAAATGATAACTAGACATGGCTGTGTAGTTAAGAAGTTTGCCTCTAAATCACGTGGCTTAGGGATCACTCTCACTACACACCACTTTGGGCAAGTGTCTTCTATAATAGCTCCAGGCCAACTAATATAATACCTTGTGAAGGAATTTCTTACATTGAAACTGAAAGAAACCCTTCATGCATACATGTGTGTGTGTGTGTGTGTGTGTGTATGCAAATGATCACATTATTGTTTGTGGTTAGGTGCAAATGGTAACATTTGCTAACATTCCCTTTCAATATACTGTCTATTAACTTTGCACTTTTGAATCACTCTGGAATAAAAAATTCCCTAACTTGAAAAATAGGTAAGGGTTGGCGACAGGAAACATATCTGGTTGAAAAAAAAATCTTGTCATCTAAGCCATGCAACATCAAATGAAATGAACAGATAAAAATTTTTGAAAGAAAAACATGCTAATAATCTCCAGTAATAGAATAATTTAAAAGCCACTTTTTCTATTACCTTTTTTAAGGGCTTATATGGTATGAACCACCACCACTGTAGATTGTAGACATAAACTGGAAGAAATCCTGTGTTCTCATCAGTGTCAACTTGGAGGGAATAAGAAATGACAAACTGACCATCTTTGGTAAATCCAAGAAACACATACCTGAAAAAAGAAAGGAAAAGTAAATTTTTTTAATAATCACAGTAAATAAAAATAATTTCTGTGAGGAGAGAGAATACTATCAAGAACTTAATATTAACCTTTTTATACTGGTAGAAGAACACTTATTTATATCACAAGTGGGGTAGTTGACCAATGTCCAGTATATCTATATAACTTGTGCTTGTTTTACTGATTCCAAAGGAGGGAAGGCAAAGTTATTCTAGCAGGATATGAACTCGGAACATAAGAAATGCAACTAAATACCACAAGGCATTTTGTCTGCAGCATGCCCATTTCTGTCATAGGTCACTTTCAACTGATGATAAAAACATAACACTATCGATATGCATCAACCCTAGTTGATGATGTGTTTGTAACACAAATGTCAAATAGCAAAATCTTCGCTTTTATTATGGTCAATAAGTGGAATCAGATAGCAATAAGCTGATAGAACTAACATTATTAACTATATTATAATATAGCAAGAGGTGAGAGGTGCAATGTCAAGTGGACAGCTGCTTATTGGACATTCATGGCACATTAAAAGCTTTAATCTTGTCATAGGAATGTGTATTTGTGCAAGACAATTTTAGCTATCATATATAGCTGTTGATAACCTGATGGTGGTGATTTGTGTAACTGACTAGGTCAACAGTAGTTCTCAAATATGAACCATGTCAAAATTGATTTTACTTTCAGCTGTGATGTACAATATAAAATATTTGATTTTATCAGAATCAACTGACAGTAAATACCCAAAGTTTACTGTATTCATGAGGAAATATTTGAAAAACTTGTCAGTCATGGTTCAACATATATAGGTGTATTTTTATTTCTTATTCATATTTATACTAATTAAAAGTGACTTATTTGCAGGACTACAAAATTACAAACTGTGTGGGTGTGTTGAATGTAGTTTGGCCAAATGGTTAAGAAATTCATGTAGTAACCATAAGGTCTTGGGTCCAAACCAACTGCATACCATTTTGGGTAAGTGTTAATTAACATAGCCTAAAGCTTTGTTAATACCTGCCAGTGTTGAGGGTGGAATTGGGTATATGAAAACTGCATGGGATACTGTCACATGGACTATACCTATAATTCAAAGGCTATCCTCGGCTATATATACTGTTCCTATTCTGCATGAGAATTACATTCAGGGTACACATGTTATTGGAATACTCAGCCACCTACACATTAAGTTAAGGAGTTGGTAGTTCAGTTGACTGAATAACACAATACCTGCTGTTAAAAGTAACAAGTATCTATCTATCTATCTCTCTATATATATATATATACATATATATTTAATCATAAATGAAAGAGAAATAGTTTGATAAAATTTTATTTAACAATAAGAAAATACTAATATCACGACAAATTGTTTTGTAACTTAGAAACATGTAAAGAATTTATATTATATAATAATAAATAAATTACATCAAACTATTTCTGTCATTTATGACTTTATACAGTCCTTATTGTTTTCTCTTGTATCATACTGTATATACTATGTTTTGTAGAATGATATATTAAGCTTTTATTTAGGAGTACTATTGGATTACTTGAATCCGTATATTGCGACTTCTTTCTAGATAAAGAAAACAGGCCCATTGTTGTTGTATAGCATTAAATATGTGTTGTGTACACAAACCACACTCAATACAAATAAATATACCAATACATTATATTGTCTTTGAGCTTTTAAAGTTCAATGGTAATCCATGTAGATAATAGTTGGAAAAATAAGGATGCATGAAATTGAGAGTTGTGCTAGGTTTAAAAAAAAGAAAAGTGGCTAAAGGTTTATGTGTTAAGCAGGAAGTGTGGTGTCAAAACAGGAAGTGTGTGTAAGGGAAGACAATTCCCACAGAATTGTCTTCCCTTACACACACTTCCTGCTTAACACATAAACCTTTAGTCACTTTTCTTTTTTTTAAACTTAGCACAACTCTCAATTTCATGCATCCTTATTTTTCCAACTATTATCTACATGAATTACCATTGAAGTTTAAAAGCTCAAAGACAATATAATGTATTGGTATATTTATTTTTTTATATATTATTTTTTACTTTTTTGTAAAAAACATTTTCATTCTCCCTCTTCTTGAAAATTTGCCATGCAATGAAAGCCGGTTAGGAATCTATATTAAAATATGCTTTCAGTTTAGCATTCTGCCTTATTATTATTTTTCATTTTCCTATATATATATATATATATATATATATATATATCATGCTGGTTACTCATTCTGTTGGCACTCAGAGTTTCTCACAAATAGCAAGAAACTCAGAGTAGCAATGAAGTAAAGAACTAGTGTTAAATGAATATACTCTGTACATGTATTGAGCATTCTTTATCTTCTTATACCTCCTGTCATATGAGAGAGAAAGAAAGAGGGGAGGGAAAGAGAGAGAGAGAGAGAGAGTGAATTGCAACCTAATAGTCATTGATGAATCTGAAAAGTTTTAAGAGACATGAAATATGTATGTACAGATAAAAATCGACTATTGGTACACGAGACAAGCTGTGTGGTATCTGATCAATGTTGCTTGGCTTAACCTTTCTGCATATGCTTGAAATTTGGGACAAACCAGATGTTTAAAAGTTATCTAATAATAAAGATTAGTCAAAATGTTTGCAGTATTTTTTAATTAGTATTGTCATCCAATCAATTGTGTGTGTGTGTGTGTGTGTGTGTGTGTGTGTGTGTAAATAAGTAAGGTTTTGTAATTTTTTGTAGGTTAATATTAATTTGAATGCAGAGCTAAATAATGTTTAACCCTTTAGCATTCATTTTACTGTCAAATGTAATGTTTATTTTGTACTTTACTTGTTTCAGTCACTGCCACATTGATTGAATTAATCATGCATTATACTGTAGTTCTAGGTTCAGTCCCACTGCGTGGCACCTTGGGCAAGTGTCTTCTACTATAGCCTCGGGCTAACCAAAGCTTTGTGAGTGGATTTGGTAGTCAGAAACTGAAAGAAGTTTACATTTATGTATATATATTTATGTGTGTTTTGTGTCTGTGTTTGTACCCCCACCCCATCACTGCTTGATAAACAGCGTTGGTGTGTTTATGTCCTTGTAAATTAGCAGTTCGGCAAAAGAAACTGATAGAATAAGTACTAGGCATTAAAAAAAATAAGTCTTGGAGTCGATTTGTTTGACTAGAACACTTCAAGGCAGTGCTCCAGCATGGCTGCCGTCAAATGACTGAAACAAGTAAAAGAATAAAAGAATATAGACAACAGGATGTGATTTGAGAGATACTTGGTTGTTAATTATTTCAGCCATGTTGAATAACCATGTAGAGGTTCCATCGTTAGCTTGTTTTTTATTACAACAGAAAGAGTACCACAACAAGAAAGTGTGTTTATAAACAATGGCCTTCTTAATAAGTACACCAATTAGTTTAAGTGACATAATGTAGTTGTTTAAAAAATTTTTTAAGACATACAGTATTTGTTTACATTCAAGAAAATGGCTTTTTCTGAAGATGCTGACAACCATCTTATCAAAGAATCATTAGGGAGTCTGTAAAGTGAAAATCTACTGAGACATGCAAGCATTTTACAAGGTGATGCAAAACACTTGCGAAAATAACAGTTTTGAGAGGAGGAATCAATGTCAAGTCCAGAACTTGACTGAAACTTAATTTTATAAACCCCAGAAGAATGAAAAGAAAAGATGACCTCAGCAAGATTTGAACTCTGAATGTAAAGGGCTGCAACAAATACTGCAAAGTAGTTTTTTCTGACATTAATGATTCAGCCAATCTATAACCACAATAATTCTTTCTGATTTTGGGATGAGGTCAACAATTCTGAGATGAGGGGGGAGTCAATAACATTGATTCCAGTACTTCATTGTTACTTATTTTATTGAACCTGAAAGAATGAAAAGCACAAGGCCTAAACTTGTAAAGAAGCATTACTTTTTTTGATGCTCTGATTCTGCTAGCCTATAGCTTTTAGCCCTTTTGAGATATGGTGTTTTGGTATCTGTAGCCAAAAAAGACTAAAGTTCTTTTTCCTATCAAGATACATCTACTTAAAGGAAATCTCTGATTAGCTATTACACTTCAAAACCAACCATTCACAACATTTGTTACATTGGGCCGATGGATCAGCTTCAAAGTCTTTTCAGCTTGTGTCACTTAGGCTGATGAATTGGCCTGGGTGTCCTAAGAGAGTTAATAATTGTTTCCAATTTAGAATATCTTCTGGGAAGGCAACAGTAACTGGGTAAGTGGTGTGGGCATATCAATGTAGTCAGAATGTGCAATAGGATACTTAACCTTAGATTAGTTTTGCAAGGTAGTACAGCAACTATTATTTCTGCCTATGGCTGTCAAATGAACAAAAGGATCGATCTTATGATACTCTTTTGCAGACTACCTCTAAGACAAATGACAGTGACCTTATCTTTGTGGCTGATTACTTCAATAGAAATGTTGGGCAGCATCTGGGTGGCTTCTATGGAATTGGTTCTCGTACTAAGGAGGGAACATGGCTACTTGAGTTCTGTGATGCAAATAACCTAATGATCTGCAACAGCAACTTCAAGAAACCAGCTAGTTACCAGATAATCTATCAATCTGATTGCCTACATTCTCACGAGAAAGCGGGATATATGGTTGCTCAAAAATGCAAAGACCTTCCCAGGTGAAGAATGTACTCATCAACATAGGTTAGTCACTAGTGACTTTAGATACCAGGTTAGAAAGATTCCAAGATGCAGACAAATCTAGAAAAGAAGGATTTGGAAGCTTAAGGATACTTAGAATAGTCAGAGATTTAAAGACATCCTAATTGAAGCATTTGATGAGAAGGAAGATGAATTAATTACAGACATGTAACAGAGAACAGATGAAGGTCCCTACGGGACAACTTATGTGTGACTGGTGTAAAATCCCAACCAGAGGTAGGGTGACATGGTGGTGGAACAGTGTAGTAAACAGGGACATAAGTGCAAAGAAACAGGACTGGAAGAGTTGGGGTAGCTAGAAATGAAGCTAGGAGGCAGGTATATTTACCTTAGGAAGAAGCTGAAAGGAAGAAGTTTGCCTGTGTTCTGCAGTGTGAGGACCAGAGGCATGAGATGTTCTGGATTGCAAGGGTGTGTGTCAGAGAAAATTGTGATCTTGCAAGAATGAAGTGTGTTTGGATGGATGATGGCACACTTGCACTTAATGACCTTGCAAAGAAAGAGGCATGGAAGTGTCACTATAAAAGGCAGCTAAATGTAGAGAGTGCATAGCAGAAGGAGACCCAATAGAGGGACATGCTAGGAAAGTCCCTGGTCCATCAAGAATTACCATCAACATGCTTAAAATATCTGGTAGAGTAGGCTTTGTCACCTGTATAGTGAATCAAGTTATCCAGGAAGGGGTCATACCCAACAACTGGTGTAGAAGCATTATAATCAACTGCTAAAAAAAGGAAAGGTGATGCTTCAGATTGAAGTAATTATAGAGGTACAAATTACTGGACCAGGTCATGGAAGTTACAGAAAGAGTCATAGCTCAACTAATTAGGAAGAGAGTTAACCTAAATGAGATGCAGTTTAGTTTTGTGCCAGAGAAAAGCACTACTGATGCTATCTTCTGAGGCAGGCAAACTGCAAGAGAAACATTCAGCAAAAAATAAACTGCTATACTTGGCATTAGTTGGCATGAAGAAAGCCTTTGACAGGGTCTCTCACTCACTTATCTGGAGGTCAGTGTAGAAGCTATAAGCAGATGAGTTGTTGGTGAGAGTCATCCATGTACACGGATGCTGTCAGTAAGATAAAAGTCAGCATTGGGCACAGCAATGAATTAATCACCAAAGATCAGTTTTCAGCTCCTTCATTTATTGTAGCCCTAATTTAAAACTGGTTGCCTTTGGGAGCTTCTCTATGCTGACAACATTGTTTTTATAGATGAATCTCTGCTAGAGTAAAAAACGGAAATTTAGAAGCAAGGACTGGAATCTAAGAGCCTTAGAGTTAATTTAGCAAAGGTCAAAGAGCTAGTAAGCAGACAAATTACTAATCCTTTCAAGGAACTGGCCCTGTTCAATATGTAAAAAAGGTGTACGTAGAAATTTCATTTGGTGTACCCAGTGCAAGCTATAGACACATAAGAGGTGCAGTGGAATACAGGAAGGTTAACAGAAAAAGTAGTCTTGTGTGTGGTAGGTAGATATGCAGGTACAATGAACACTATATCATTAACTACCAACTTTTTGTTCCTTCTTAGAATTTATTTTTACTCACTTAGCCGTTTTACCATGCCATCTCAATTATTTCAGAGATGACTTAACATCTTAAATTAGTTAAATATTTAAGACTAGACATAAACATGGTACCTAAAATGAATATATTAACTGAAGAGATGTGCAACTAAAAGGTGAAGATATCTATGTTTTGTGAAATGTCATTCCAATAATGCATCATCATATCATTTTTTATTTTAGTTAAAAAACAAAATAATTCTAAAGCTTGCCTTTCAATAGCTCTCACTCTTTCTCTTTGATCAAGTAGCAGTAATATAATATTGATGTTGATACAACTGACCTTATACATTCAAACAAAAGTTGGCTTTGTGCCTAAGATAAATGATACCAAACTATGAGCTTCACCCTACTATCAGATATTGGAATATAAAGTGTTATTTTCTCTCTCCATGGATGGGCTTGTGCTGTCCCAAAACTTAGGTTTCAAAACATATGGTACCCCCTATATTTAAAATATTAGATGGGGAGTTCACTGAGTGGGATTTAATTGCAATTTGGAGCCAATCAACTAACAGCATAACAATTTTTTTTTTTTTAACTAGCTTGTCTGAAAATGATAAATTTCAAGAATACAATAGTTTATTAATAATAGTTAATATACTTACCCATCATCTAGCAAAACTCTTGGTACAAGCGATGTTAATTTAAAACAAAGCCTTCCAGGAATTTTCTTGAAAAATTTTTCTTTCCTTTGATGCCTATGTGTTTGAAGTGATCCCCGAACCTATCAAAAATAAAAGTGTACAAATATTTCATTAGCCTAAGTAAAAATTGACTAAATCTTGAATAAAATATTGCAAATAGTGGCAATTAATTTGAAGTTTTTAGTTCAAACAAAAATTACAGGTGCGTGCACACCATGGGGTATAAAAAAAAAAAAAAAGGACATTTAGTCAGGAAAATCAGACTTCATTTAATTCATATATCTTTTATCACAATGCATATACAGAATATAAAGAAAGCCAGGAGGTATGAGATAAATATATTTATTTCACCATAAGATTACGATCATTTCACAACTTGGTTCACTAAAGGAGCTTTTTTGTGAGTATCACAGGATTAGATAAATTCATATATTAATCTTTACTTGTTTCCATGCTGGAGCACTGCCTTTAGTCGAGAAAATCGACCCCAGGACTTATTCTTTGGATGCCTAGTACTTATTCTATCGGTCTCTTTTGCCAAACCGCTAAGTTACGGGGACTAAACGCACCACCATCGGTTGTCAAGCGATGTTGGGGACACACACACACACACATATATATATATATATATATATATATATATATATATATATAGACAGGCTTCTTTCAGTTTCCGCCTACCAAATCCACTCACAAGGCTTTGGTCAGCCCGAGGCTATAGTAGAAAACACTTGTCCAAGGTGCCACGCAGTGGGAATGAACCCGCAACCATGTGGTTGGTAAGCAAGCTACTTACCACATAGCCACGCCTGTGCATTATATATATATATATATGAATAAAGAGATTTTTTCCAAATTTTTCATCCATCAAAAAGGTTATATTGTTTTGTCTTTTTATTTGCAGTAACACTAAATCCCAAATGTTTAATTACAAATATCTTATGATATTCCAAGCAAGTATAATATAAACTGAAGGATACAGAGGAATAACAAGAAGCAAAATGAAGGAAATTGAGTACAACAAAATTTATTTTTATGTAATTTGAAACTTTTTTCTCAGACACATATTAGAATGTATATGAGAAGTAGAGTAATTATTTTCTCAAATGCTTTTGCACTCTAATCTGATAAATGTCAATACAAAGAAAAGATAAAATGGCTTATGCTGCATCAGATAACCATGCAACACAGACGTAAAAAGATACAATGGAGCTAATGTACAAACTAGGTGTCTTGAAGCTATTCAGGACCCAATGCCTATAAATGAACTGGCACATGAAATCAAGATTTGGATAAATTAATTGTTTGACCTAATCCAATTAGTCTTGACAGCTACAAAACAGGTTAAAATATTTAAATTACTCCTCATGATATAAAGAACCATTGAAGTGAATGAAAAAAAAAATGATCATATGATTATAGGCAAAAAAAACATAATTCCTTTTATAGAGTGAAATTACACATTTAGAAATGGGATAGGAATAAAGGAGTAAAGATGCCCTTTGGTTATGAACGATCATGAAATTACATTTAGAAAGTTCCCCTCCTAGGCACAAATCCAGATAAGATTGTTTATGGAAAACCAGCAGTCACCCATGCATACCAGCCTCCTCTCTCCATGTCACCAATGTTATCCAAGGGAAAGGCAAAGCCTGATACGGCTTAGCACCAGTGACATCACAATTCATTTCTACAGATGAATGAACTGGAGCAACGTGAAATAAAATGTCTTGCTCAAGAACACAACACACAGTCCAGTCTGGGAATTGAACTTTTACACCCTCACAATCATAAGCTCAATGCTCTAACCACTGAGCCATGTACCTTCACTTGAAATGGGATTAAGAGGTAATTTTAAATTAAGCAAAACTTCAACAAATTTGAAATCTTAGAATGTCATCATTAGACATTCACCTGAATTTATTTCTTTTTATATATAAAAAACTTACAGTGCAAAGAACTTTCTCGTACTAATTAGAATTGGCTAGTAAGAAATGTAACTGAGTCAAAAATAATTAACCAGTTCAGGAATAGATTTGCCAAATATCAGAATATTTTATGCATTTAAAACAGCATTCTGATATGCTGAAGAAGACTTGTATGAAAGAATTTGGTATTCAGTCGCTCCCTCTCCATCATAAAAAGGTAACAGTTATGCTAAGGAGACAAAAGGAAGTTGATCTTCATTATTTAATGTATGACATTGATTTGAGATACAGCAAAAAAAACAGCTAACTGCCATTGTTGACAAAAATATTCAAATTACAACAATCTTAAACAGAAACCACAGAGAAATAATATGAAAATTACTATCATTATTCTAAGTTTCAGCTTTTAATTATAAACTTCTTGTTTTTTATTCTGCTGTTTCTAACGCTGAACAAATATTTTAGATTAATCTCTTCCTTTAATATTCTTTGGCTCTTGACAAACTAAAAAGAAGACAAACAATGAAAGACAGTTTAATATTGATTTCTTACTAAAGCACAAAGTCATAAATTTATGCAGAGAAGAGAATGAGTTTCTCTGATATTTGTACATTTTTCAACAGAACAAGTAGAGAATCTGAATCATCAATCAACAAGAGTGAAAATGACCTGGTCGGTTGGATTATTAGGATCTTAATTCCTGCTCTAATGCTTAACACAAACTTAATATTAAAATCAGCATATTCAATGCTGAAAGAAAACTATTCCTCAAGATATTAAGAGATAATGAAATAGGATTTGAAACATTAATTCTACTATTTTTCAAAGAGTAAAATGCCACTTTAGTATTTATGTTGTCATAATTTTCAGAAGGTGAATTTAAACTCAATGTAAACGGAAAAGAAACTCTTTTGTGAACTGACATATATAAATACATAAACACTAAATTATGAACAAAACATTTTTAATCCAGTAACTGCAATACAATTTATGCAGCCAAACATTTATGCTTCAATTTTGTTCTGCTCAAGTTAACATTGTTCTGCTTTTAATTTAATATTCACTCATGTGTTCTAATACACACTTAAATCCATATATATTCATTCATATTAAAATGTCAAGTAAAATGAGTTGTACAGCAGTTTCTGTTGAATATATCAGATATCCTGCAACTATGAGAAAAATTGTAAAATCAAGCTTCAAATTATTTTATATACTTTTTCCTGTAAGTGTTATGATAAAATTTTTTTTACTATATAATGAAGCTAATAGTTCTTAAAAGTAAATGTTCCTGCTGGCTAGAAAACAGAATGAAACAGCTTTCCTGTTGCTAATCAGCAGGGATAAAATCTTCCTACACAATCTTACGAGTAAAGTATAATATAACACTAACTTATTCTGATATCAGTAACTGTTGTTGCCCTTGACAAAGCTAAGTTATCTATCTATCTATTTATCATTTCTTGCATTAGAAGTTTCCTGTCAGATTGCTTCATCAGAGCATATGTAGGTGTGTGTGTGTGTGTGTGAGGGGGAGCTCTCTTCAATCCACATTCTATCAATTCAAGTGTACTCTAAGGTTTAGTTGACTCTACCACACTCATTTCTGCATGACCTACTAACTGTTACTAATAATCACACACACACTTACAAAAAGTCATCCTACACTCCTTTACATATCTGCACAACAGACATTGTGCATATACAATCTAGACATATCTTGCCAGTCAGGCATTGTTTCCATGGAGAGGCTTTAAAAATACCCTTCATTTGAAAATATGGCAACCCCAAATACATCTGCTACACATTAAAGAAACACTCCCTTTTTACATTAACAGCATACAACAAAAAAAAAACCTTTAAAGTCACTACAAATGCTAAATCTCACAATCTCTTACAGTTACTTCATATACGAGGTAATCTTTCCAAAAACTGCATACTAAAGACAATGTTTTCTCTACAAAGTCAGAAAACATTTCACTTGTTGACTTAGATTGAATAAGTGCTACTGATACACATAAACATCTTAGGCTGCATCCCTCAAAAGGCCGTTGATCTTATTGGTAATGACTACTAACATGCTGTTTCTTTTCTGTCTTTTCTATCGTTAACTACAATTTTCTGTTCCTCTAAACTGGCAAGCAACATAATTCATTTTGCTTTTCCACCTTATCATCTCCATTATGTGTCATCTCTGGACCTCACATTTTTACCAATCATTCTCTCAGTCTATAAAGGTATATAGATTTCATTGCATCAATTCCATTAATGTGAAATTTTGTAAAAATCTTCAGTGCAGTCGTCCTCCTCGATAGAACAAAAACACTTCTAAAAGCCTTTGCAGTATTAAGCCTATTACATATATCTTAAAGCATTGCTAACTCTACTACAACAGTTTCATAACCACCATGCTTAGTTGGAATGTTGTCCAATTCACAAAACTTGTCAAAAGCTTGCATTAGATTTTCCTTATGATCGTCCAGCTGTTCACAATATAATTTCTGGGTTCAAGTATGTTGGAGTTGCCTCTCTACTTCTCAAAAAGGCAACACTTGCAGCTTCCTCATCTGAGCCAATAAAGAAATCTTTATGCAGTCATTTGACTTGCCAGAAATAGCAGCCAAATCTCTTCACATTAAACTTGACTGTCTTCAAAAAGGAAGGCATGGCATAATGCAGTGCTGGTTACATTATACCAGAAAAAAAAAAAATAAAAAGCCAGGGTGGCTATGACTTGAATATTTTTCATCGTAGATCTGCTCAGGAACTAAACAACAACTCCATATCCTCCTCTTCTAAAATAATGGTTCTACTTTCACTGCCCTCAGCCTGAACATTCTACAAATTAACTTCACTTTGTGCAAGAAGATATTTTTACACTAGAGATAAGGTTTCTTTTGTACTACATCCATTTTTCCATGCTAGTATGGGCTAGATGAATACATATTGAGATGTTTTAGAGCCAATTGCTCTTTCAATTGCTAACCCTTACCTGTTTTTCAAGTGAGTGAGTTTTTATCACACTCACCTTGAAAAGTATGGAGTTACCAAATAATTTGCAAGAGGAAACTGACAACAGACAATGCTATCTGTAGCTCAGCAACATTCACAAATATATGTGAAGGATTTTGTAGTTTCTGTCAATAACTTCACAAAGCATTACAGCCTGGGGTTATAGTGGAAGACACTTGCCTAAGGAGTTGTGCAATGGAACTAAACTCAAAACCACACGACTGCAAAATAAATTCTTAACTACACAGTCTTGACTGTCTATTTTGTGTTCATTACCTGTTTTCTTATCAACAACAAGTTGCTTTGACTGAACTTTATGCAACTTGTAACCAAGAAGTCAAGATATTATGAATTCCTTTTGAAGACAGATATCCAAGTGTCCTGTGTCTTTACTCTTCAGTTTTGTGACCAGGGTATTTATGTACACAAATGTAATATATTCATATGTCTCTAAAATAGCTTATCAGAATCTCCTGTAATGAATGCTTACCGTCTGTCTGTCTCAAGGTTGCTCAACCTGATAAAAATAGTAATCAAATCTCCCACAAATAACTACCAACATTCTCAAAAACAGGAGAAATGCAGGGATGTGTGTGTGGGGGGGAGTAATGTATGTAGGCCCTGATATATGCATTAAACAAAGACAAAATGATCACGGCTTCACTACTTTTAATCAGATATCTGCTCAATCTGGACTGGCCTGAGGCTAAATAAAACACCACTGACCTACTTCTAGGTCTTCAATTCTGACTGAAAATACTGGTTGTAAAGTGTTATGTTCTGTATAAATAGTCTAGTCCTTAAATTCTATAGATTACTTTAACCACATCAATTACACTACCTATACAATTTAGATAAGCCTTTAAGTAAAGTTCTAAGTCCTCACTTCTGTCAATGTTCTCAAAGTCAGATAAGTTAAGTTGAGTATTGACATTAACCACATCTGAGTTCCCATATATTTTAATTATTACCACACAGTACTCATGTATGTACATTCAATAATGTGTGAGTAGTATAGGGCATATGAATCATTTCATATCACGAATATTTGTTGATTGACACTACTAGTTAAGGCCTGCAAATAGGAGAGGGAGATAAGTGAAATGAGAGATGACCAACTTGTACAAATCCTGAAGTAGCCCTCTGGTTAGACTAAATTTGCCAGAATAAGCAAGAGAGGTGAATGACCATTATTTGGTGGGAAAGCAACATGATCCAAATAAACCTGGGTTAGCTCTGCTCTATGCTGCATTTTCTTGCCCCTAAATAACTGTTGGACCAGAACATTCCAGAATCCATTTGGCGACAAAACTTGTATGCTTCCTCTGAAGTTACTACCTTTGCCATAAATAAATCAGCCAGTGGTGATAAGTCAAACCAGATTCATGTAGGCTTTATGTTAATACCTTTTAAGGCAACTCTTTTCTCTTTATGGAAATATATTATGTCATGATTGTAGACTGGGAAAATCTGAGAACTAAGGTTAAAATCTTAAAAGAGAAACAAAAAATATATATACTTCTTTATAGTAACTCTAGTTGATGTACATATACACCTTCTTTTCTGCCAATGCATAAGCATTGTTTTAAGGAAACAAGATGTAACTGATCTTTAACAATATCAATATTCTATCAAGCTAAGATAGAGCAAAGACAAAAAATCAACAGAGATTTGATTTAAAACTAGTTATCAGCTTATTTATCATAAGCATAAAATATCCAGTCCTAGACACGAACAGTCTAACAGTCAAAAACTATATATAATTCAAGAAAATTAAAATACTCAGGTAAGTACATTTAATAAAGTATTTCATGAAGGTCCCTAAAAATTGTTTATAAAAAGCTAATATATATAATTTAATATCCAGAACTACATTCTACTATTTTGATCTGAGACATTTATGGAGAAGAAAATTTAAAAAAATAATAAAACACTGAAATATATACATATTCATTATTTAACAGAAACCCAAATTTTAATGATTAGTCACAGAATGAAAACAAACAGTCTATATAAATAAAATTAGCAAAAACTAATTAAATAAAAGAAAATTTTTTTTTCCTAAATTAGCAATAGAAAAGAATATTTTAAAAAGTAATACAATAGACATTAATGATTCAAAACGAGCTCATATATTTGATTTGCTTTTCAGCTTTCACCAATAGCTAAGATAGCAGATTGCAATTTATGAAAAGTAAACAAATAAATAAAAATCTACAATGAGTTGCAAACAAATTGCTAGTCTACATTAAAACGACAACGATGATAGCAAGCTCCTTCAAGCTAGAATCCCACATACTGAATTTGTTGACTATACTGAGTATTTGGAGTCATTTTTTCCTCTCTAAATCAATTATTGAATTGCACAATAATATCTTGATTACATTTACAGAAGACAGTAAATAATAACAATAACATTACTACCACCACCACCACCAACAAATACACTTTCAAAATACATGAACAGTATATAAAAGACTGATATGCGCTTCTGGTCTGTTTTTTTTTTTTTCTAATGGAATCAGGCATCCACTGGTGTAAACTAGAACTATAAATAGAAAAGAGGTGAACTTGTAATTCGTTTTGTATTGATTTTTCCTAGAAAGGCACAAGAACATAGATTAACAACATAAAGGATGGAAAATGGGATCATGTGATGTTCATGCTTTTCTCAAGTGCATTTACAAAATGAGTGAAATGACTGCAAATATGAATCAATACCAAAAATTCATTTTAAATATTAAATAAAATTGATGATGGATATCTTTAGCAAATAGTGATTAACTTAATATTTGCCTTTAAAGAATGAAAAATTGAAGGGAAAAATAACAATACTGTATGAATAGAGTATCTTAATATGGCTGGCAGTTCATCATCATCATCATCATCATCATCATCACCACCACCACCATCAGTTTAATATTTTTGTTTCATACTAGCAACAACGGCCAAATGATTGTGTCGATATTCCAACCCATAGAGTTATGTACTTGAACAGTACACCAAGAGGTTGTCATCAAATCGTCTTTTCAAGTCAATGAAAAAGTTTCTACACCAGCAATTCTCAAATGTGGCATCCTTCCAGTAGCCCTCAACAATCTTCCCTCTATAAATATAGTAAATTCTTCTTTAACTGACTTGTTTTACATTTTTTGGTGTGACTCCCCAAAAAAACGAAATCCAGGTTTTGGATCTGGCTCAGATTTTAAAAAGATTAACAACTGTTTTCCTGTCGCTTGACTAGCTAAAAATAGCAGTCTAATCTTTTATAAGCCAAAACCTATTCTTTATATATATGTATACATACATACACACAGAGCAAGCGACACTATGTCTGGAAAAAAAAATGTTGGGATGGTTACAGCTGGTATGCTTTTGATCTACATACCAGCTGTGACCATCTGCTCTAACAGGAAGGAATGGCCAGAACTAAACCTATAGCTAAGCCCAGCCTTACAAGACCCTAGAGTCTCTAGAGGCATTCACATATTATATAATATAGCATAGATAGATAGTACAAAAGTGCGTTTTCATATGGCTTCATTTCATCAATGTGTCTGAATTATCTTACTCCATCACAAGTATTCTTTAACTAAAATCAGTAAGCATGTCTCGGTGCAGTTTATTGCGCATAGCAACCAATGCTCAAGATCCGTATTCACTTCTTAGACATATATTCAGCTTCCCTTTTTATTATTTCTTAACTATTTTGTTACATATATCTTCTAAGATCTACCCTATTTTGAATTTCACAAATACAATTAGGTTTTTCTGTATCCAATGATTATTTCTAAGGTGATTTCTGTTTTTTAAATACATTTATTTGAATTATTTTATCTTCAGTGATCTATGTAACTTCCCACTTTAAATTAGCTTCACAATCTAATATAATACATTTAGCATATCTTCAAGATGATGAATTAGCAGAATGGTATTTGTTCCAACTTTCTCCATTATGGTCAATGAAAATGCACCAATCCAGGGTAGGACAAATGTTAGCGGGTTGAGCAAAATGCCTCATTGCATTTGTCCCAGCTATTTGTGTTCTGACAACAATGCATGTAACAACACTACTCTGGAGTTGTATCAGCCCAAGTTGGTGGCCTTTCCTTGGTTACACATCAGCATCATGGAGAGGAGAGATTTGCATGCCAGAATAACTTCTGGTCTTACCATGGCCTACACATACATGTGCAGATGCATGGAAAACCTTAAGTAATGAGGGCACTTATGGTGTTTGTTGAATGCTTCACTATGCTTGTGTACAATGAATCATGACTATCATCATGTCTAAGAGACAGAATTCTCTCAAGCAACTCATTTTAATGGTCTTAAAATAAACAAGATTTTAAAAATAGATAAAAATAATTACAGGCTAACTCTTTAATTTTGACATTAGGATATAATGAACAGGGCAAATAAAATTATGCAACCAATAGAGATAAATTAGGTAAAAGTAGAAATTTTATAAAGAAAAGTTGGTACAAAGAATCTAAAGCTACAACTAAAAAAAACAAAAATGATTTGAATTACATTTCATTTTGAAGGAATGGTACTATTTCCATTGTTAGAATTAAAAACCTTCTAACATTTCTACTACTAATTTTGAAGACAACACTGTTTAAGACCTTAAGACAGACATTATCTTCATTGAAAATACATACCATTTACATTTCATGGTTGAATAGTTAACATTAAGAAAGATGTCTAGCTGCAGAATGCTATTTGTATTAAAGCCTAAACTTTCCAACTTAGCCATTCTAGGTAATTCTATAAATAATTTGAATTATTAATACAGTGTCACTTAAAACATAAATCCATTGATTTCAAAATGTTTTTATGCTAATTCTTCAAACTATTTTTTTACTCGATAGCCACACTGATGTAAACTATTTTCACAAATAGCTATATATTTTATCAGGTTTGGTGTGTATGCAATCATGTGCATAGGATAGAGATGTTGAAGGTGCTTATACATGGTTGCTTGACCTGCAAGAAATAACAGCCACACCTCTATCATAGCAAGCACCATTGCCTTAAACAAAAGACACACTGATCCTTAGAAATCTCAAATAAGATGGAATTTGTCATTGATGGAATTCTTTTATTATAAGTTTTTTCTCAATCAAGATTGACTGGGGGTAAGCAGCAATAACAAATTAAGCTTAAAAGAGACATTCTGCTTATCTCTAAGCCATAGTTATAAGAAGTAAAAAACACAAATGAGGAGAAGGCATGTTGTAAAAAAAAAAAGTTTACACAATCTCAAACCAAAAGCATCAATGCCAAAAATATCGTGGTTTTTTTGGTACATTCAGTCAATACAAATTTTGGCATTGTTTCAGTCATATGAGTAACACGAGTGATGGCAATAATGGCACACATGGTATCTCAAGAAACTATTTCATAGGAAAAGTAATTTCTTTCTCTGATCTTGTTTAATGAAATGAAACAAATAAAAAAAGTATTCTGAGATCTGGTGAAGAATTCTTTGTAGCAGAATAGATATGGCAGTTTCCATAAGTGACAAGTAGATTTGATGACTGAAGTGACCCTAGAATATTGCTAGAACTTATATCATCATGTTAAAAGGAAGTGTGAGTGTGTGAGAGAGAGAGAGAGAGAACTACAGGTAAAATTGATTCTTGCAAGACCTGAAGTCTGACTATAGGAATTTTATTGAATGCTTCACTTTCTTCACCTCACTGCTTTTGCATCATAAAGAGTGTTATAAACAAATTAAAATTAATATTTCTGGACATATTAAATAAATGTAGCAAATCAAACAGAAAAACATGAAAAACGAGAGAAAAATAGATGGAAATTACGTAACAGCAATGTCTAAGAGGAAGAGAAGAGAGAGAGAGAAAAAGAAGAACTAGTTTGGTGCTTAGACTATTTACAAAAATGAAAAACAACAGAAGAAACATTCTTTTTTGAAAGATATTAGAAATTTGATATTAACATCTAAGTAGTGTCAGCAACAACTATCCAAAATAATATATAGTAGCAATATTTCTGATGTGATGTGTCAGTGAAAGAAATGACTTGATATACTATTTATAAACACTTCCTATTATTTATTTATATATGTCTAGGTCAGAGGACAGCAGAGATAAGCTGTTTTGAATTAGAGCAATAAGATAGATAACTGAGATATAGTTTGTCTTTAATGTTCTCAAGAAAGGCATGAACAGCACAACCTTCCCTCATTTACTCCTCTTCTCAAATAATGGTTCTTTAAGTGAAGACAGAAAAAAATGGAAGATACAATACCAGGTCGAGTCAAAAGTTTTTGTGGATTTTCAATGATGATTTTTGGCAACTTGTATCTCTATTGTATCATTAATTAGATACAATTTGTCCAAATGTTGCTGAATTGTTTATTCTTTATTTTCATACATAACATACAAACATTAATTGATTATTCTATATTTAACAGCTTTGATAATGAGTGGTCAAAAAATTGCAATTAGAGCCATTTACACAATCTGTGAAAAAAAGGACTGAGTGCAAGGGCAGCAGTAAAAAAAAAATTAACGATGTTGAAGACTCAGGAACTATCAGCAAATGTGTGGAATAAAACTGGTTCAGATGTTTCAAGGAAGGTGACACCAGCCTCAAAGACAAACCAAACTCAAGGAGATTTGTTGCAGCAGATGAGGTCCTGTTTGAAATGGTTGATCAACAACCAAGCACAGGCACTCGTACATTGTTGTCGGAATCTGGTCCTTCACAAAACACCATCAATTGACACCTCCATAAGCTCAGCCTTGTGAACAGATGCTTTTGAGAAGCTCCTCATGAACTAACCAATGACCAGGCTCAACAACTGCTGACAAATCCTTGAGATGTCTGCTCTTGGCATCAAATTGCAAATGGGAATGAAAAATGGATTTACTTTAGTAATCCTAAGAAAAATCAGTGGCTTCAGAACCTTTTGTCAAACAAGGATGGTTTGAACAGAAGGTCATATTGTGTTTGGTGATATGTCGAGAAAATGTTGCACTTTGAGCTTGTCCTAGATGGTCAAGCTGTGATTGTGAACCTTTACATGCTCAACAGCTGCTGTGAGTAAATGATACTTTGAAAGCCCAGTACTTGGTACTGGTCAATCAAAAATGTGCACTCCTACAGTATGACAATGCTCCAGCACAAACTGTCAATGTGACCAAGCATCAACTTGAGGAACTTGAGGGGCTGGAAGTGCAGCCTCGCCCAGACCTTGCACCACAAGATTACAACCTTTTCGGAGTCATGGCTCATGTCCTGCATGGATGGAGGTTGAAAATGGGTGCATGGAGTTTTTTGCCGCTAAACCAGCCAAATGGTATAAGTGTGGAACTGAGCCTCTGTTACAATGATAGCAAGAGACAATACAATATGATGGGATATATTTTGATGAATAAATGCTTTACGTATGTAATTTGTTTGAACTATTTATTCAAGCTTGAAATATGGAAAATGTTTTGACTCAACCTGGTTAGGTGAGGAGATTTAATAAGGAGACTTCCTGAGCAATTCAAATCTAAGGAGAAAGACTTATGAAATATAGCCGAGTATGGGTTGTTGAGAATGGATCAAGAAATATTTAAAGTGCAAGTAATGAGTAGACGTACATTCAAACAATGGCATTGGTGGTAGAGGTAAGAAGGATGATAGCGAAAGAAGATTCAGGAACAGCAATACTATTTTGTAAAATAAAGTGCTGAGAGAACATAGATTGACAGTGAGACAAACAAATATTGGAGAATGACAAAAGTGATTTAGAAAATGTTTTCCAAATATGTGGCAGGAAATTACCTAAGGTCAAAATATTTTATCCATGATTTCTTTCTTTATGCATTTTGATTACATATAGCTACTTTCATGCATAAGCTAGAATATGTTATATTTAATGGCTATATTTTTTTATTCTTTTATTTGTTTCAGTAATTGGACTGTAGCCAATACTGAGATACCAACTTGAAGGGTTTAGTCAAACAAATTGACCCCAGTATACGTCTTAACTATTGACCTCTTTTTGTTAATTGTTAAGCTACAGAGATGTAAACAGACCAAACCAATTATTAAGCAGTGGAAAGACAAACACAAAGATACTCTCACACATACAACTGTTTCCATCAACTAAATTCACCCTCAAAGTACTGGTTGGCAGCATTGTGCTGCAGTGTATTTTATTATAGTTTCTATGGCTAGCTGTATACTGGGTGCTTTGTTTTTTTTTTTGTGCCATCACCACGAGTGCAGTTGTCATGCAGTTTGCAAAACTATGAACCCCGAAGGGTCAGCATTATGCTAGAAGATGAAGGAACCAGAACAGAACAGGTTTCTTGCTGCAAAGAGAGGGTGGGAATAATCAGATGGAGCTGGAAAGAGGTAAAAATAGGGGTAATGAGGTATCAGAGTGGATCCTTAAGGTACAATGTGGAAGGAGGTTATAAGAGAATACAGATTAGTGTAAGACGGGGACTGACTGAAAAGAGTGTAATATATATGATGGACTCCCCCATAGGTTGTCGGAGCCTCATACATCGAAACCAAATTTAAGGTGAGTAAGCAATGTTTGAGGATCCTTTTCTTGCCCCTCCCCCTGTTGGGGAAGCAGTGCTCTGTCTAAACAGACTGGAGGACATGGACAGCACAGTTACAAGTTCTGTGCTGGAATGGCCGTAACCCAAAGGTCGCCGACTGTGAGAGATTTCCAGTAATATCCTTTTCCTGTCCCTGCCACATTTGTTTTCTAGCCAGAGGAATTTTTGATTTTTGCAAGTTGAAGCTGTACTGTATTGAATGAATAAATGTAAGTTGTCAGAAAACCCACAACTATGATTTGATTTGAGTTTTGAACCAGCTACACTTTTTGGAAGTAATGATAGCATGAACATGGTGCACATATGTGCCAAAATACCAAGAGCAACACACCTCAGGCTTTTTCTTCACAGGTTTCCATCTCCTAGACAAGTAGCTATAAACAAGCTGGAGAGCCTAGTCTACCCGATAAGTCAGAGTTTGCTGATAGTACAGCCCTGTAAAGGAGACCTTCGGCAACCAAAGACCTGATTTTATATCAGAGTTTCCGTCTCCTGGATGGGATACCTTCCTGAATCATATTTAGTTTAAAGTGAAGATATTATTTGCTAGAGTTCTTTGCAATATTTTGTCATGATGCCCCCTAATATATGAACTTAGATACATCAAATTTAAAATATAAATAAAATAACATAAAACAATATATACATATACACATATTCTTGGATGGCCGTTGACTACTCATGAGTTCCTCTGCCCTTTTGACAGATTTTATTTTTCATCCCACAGGGTGTTCAACAATCACCCTCCTCACCAAGCAAGCTTGGTGGGGGTTTGTCAGTTTAGTCACTGACAACTTGATCATGTCACAGGTTGTACACACATACACACACACATTGTCGTAATAAGAAAAGTTCTGAGGGAATGGAGATAAAAATTGTCTAAATGAAAGTCTACAGTTCTTGAAAAGGCCAATGCTTGAAAGAAGTTTGCATCTGGTTAGCCACATAATCTTTCAATATTGCTCATATTATTAAAATGCAGACGAACATTAACAATTCTATATCTTTCTCCACAATTATTATTCTCAATATCTACACCTTTAACTAGAATGCTTCACAGAATCGCTCCATTAAAATTTCTGCTGTAAAATATTGTCATATCTAAATCTCTATTTCCACAACACCTATAACACTATGATTATTGTTAATCTTAAGTCAACTCTGAAACAGCAATCTTATGATCAAACGTGTCCAAGCATTGATCATCTAGCCCTTTTTTTCTTGTTTGCCTTTTAGACAGTGTCTGAGATTAGATTTAGTAACATGTCATTTCTATTTTTAAGATGCTAATAATTTAGCTCTTTTTGATACCAATCTGAGATCACTCCTGGTTCTATGATACAAACTTACTGTTTTAAAGTGATCTCTAAATTAAAACCTGCCATCAAAGTTTCATTGCCTTTTCTTTCTTAACAGTAGCTTAGTAATGAAAAAGTTATTTTATTAAACTTTTTCCATATTTTCAAAAGCAACTGAAGCAAAGGAAGCATATTTCAACAGAAATATAGTAACAAAATGCTTAAGAGGGAATTTGTTATTTCTAGCAGACCCGCTTTAGTGAATCGAAAAGGAGTGATGTTTCATCAGGACAATGCATGACTCCACACTGCAAAGATCACATCACAGAAGATCGAAGAGCTTGGCTGGGAAAAAATTCCTCATCCACCTTATTCTCTCGACCATGCACCTTCAGACTACCATTTGTTTCGTAGCTTACAGAAGCATTTAGGGGACATAACTTTCGCAAGCCAGGAGGAGGTCGAAACTAACATTTCAGAGTTCTTCGCTTTGAAACTGAAAGAGTTTTACATTGATGGGATTAAAAAGCTTGTAAATAGATGGAAGGAAGTCATAGATAATCAGGGAAAGTACATTGATGATTAAATTTCAATTAAATACCACATTTGATAACTTGTTTTCTTTATTCAAAATTCGGACAGAACTTATGGGATGACCTGATATTTGAAAGTTGCTATAATTGAAGACCTAGTCTTAAATTGCTAATAAGAGAATATAATGGAAACTGCTTAAAACTGAAATTATACAGGTTAAAGTAGTTATATATATATAAAAAAAAAACAACAGAAAGCCAAGATTTTTGGACCATTAATACAAACTAAATACAGGAAAAATATTTTCCTTAAGAATTTGTGTAATAGTTTCAGTAGATGTAAAACATTTAGTTCCCTTCAGCTTTCATTGCTAAATTGATATTTCAAGACTTGGCTATCCCATATTTACTGAGAGATTTCAGATTTGAAAACATGTGGTCCCCATCTAAAATCTTATCAAGGAAGTTTGTTGGGTAGGCTGTCTGTCAGCCTGGATACTGAGTAAAGAGTGACTAGTAGTATATCATTAAACTCCATGACCAGAATCATGAATTGGTTCACAAAGAAATGAGCCAATCACAAAACAGAAATACTGCTTTATGTTGCTGATGATTCCATAATGAACCCAATCCTATTAAGGATGCAACTCAATTGTTTTGATGCAATCAAGCTGCACTTACTGCCTTGACTGTATTCTTTCCTCTCAACAGCAACATTTGTATTCTCCCATCATCGTAATTGATGTTTACCACTGTTCACACTATTGATCATGTTCAGTCAGTCATGGAAAAAAAAAATCAATTTTTTTTTTTCCTCGATAATCATTTCCTATTTTTCTTGTTCCAAATACACTACAGTTCATTTCACCAGTGTTTACTGAAGTAGAGCAGAGAAAGATACACTTGACTGCTCAACTTTTAAGTTCTTGAAGAGACAAACAGCTTTAAACTGTGCTCTTCAATAGTTTTCACATTAAGATAACAAAAGAAACAAATATCTTTAAAGCATTAATAATATTTATCTAAGATAATTATTGTGAGAATACAGGTTCTAAACCACTGATTGCAAGGTGTCATCAATACAAGCTAAAGTCATTGAGTTACCTCACTGAGTTGGTCACATTATTTGCTACAATATGAATGGCTCTCAATATGTGCCACTCCTATATTCCACAACTGGTTAAGGATATCACCATTGTTTTCAAGTCTACTTTTCCATGTCGGGCAAGACTTTTTCAGGCAATGGTTCATGGCTGGATGCCTTTTCTGATGCCAGCACTTTTAGTCATCTCTTAAGATATGCAGAGATACAGCATACGTATTCCCAAAACCAAAACACACACTGGATATACAAAGAGAATTAAAAATACTTCAACAAAAATTCCAATTTGTATAGTAACCATATCAACACGAACCTAAAAAAATATTTTAACTCTTAATATCCTGCTAAAAAATTTTAAAGTTAAAAGCTCAGTAACGACAGAGCAGAAAAATATATTTCACAAACGAAAAAGTTTGTTTATTCAAATGTTTATAATGTATTTACTAGTGGTTAGATTACTGTGAAAATTGGCAGTATTGCAGAAAGGACTTAAGTTTTTCAACGCAAACAATCATTTTTGCTAAAAATAAATGCTGCACATATGATAGTTCATTTATAACTTTAAAAAAATATATATACACTCAAGAAAGGTGATAAAAAAAAAAGATGTTAGTAAATAAATTAAATGCAATTATTAACAGACATAGGCACATAAACCTCACAATAATATATATAAACAAAACACCAATGTTTTTTCCCCGACATTTTTTCATTATGAAATTTACAGATAAGCTGAGTAACACCTTTCAGATACAACATTGTATGTATGAAAGTTTTGTTTAAAAAAAAAATTTTTTTAAAATAAATTGTAAAAGTCCCATAACATGTGAATTTTGATAGCAAACATTACTAAGTGTAATTAAAATATAGAGGAAGGGATTAAAATTTTCTCCCTTAGTTTAGGGAGAGTTCATAATTTCCTTTAAAACAAATACAAAGAGAGTTTTAGATTCAAGTAGTTTCATGGGTTCAGAACAGAGATTCATGTCCTGTTGGACAGAGTCATGGCATATAAGATGTTAAGGATTAATCTATGTTAGAAAAGCCAATAAAAATAACTAAAAAATGTTCTTTGAATTACAATAATTTGTATTTTCTCAGTACTGGAAGAAGTTCTAATAGAGGCCTAAAGACTGAAATTTAGAGAGAGGAGGCCCATCTATTAAAATTGACTCCAGTATACTTTAAGAATGTGAAAATAATATAACTTGTGAATATTTTAAATCAGTTTCTTTTGCAGCACTTTATGCATTTATTCTTGAATTTTTTCTATCTAAATATTGACATTATATAATGCTTGAAATGAATATCTTAATATATATAACCTATACAGTACTGCACTAATTCAGCTGTTTCTTTGTAGATTGAAAAAAAAAATGACAACTAACCAATTTTTAAATCTTATTGGATTCTCATCATAGGTATCTACATTGGTTTGACCAATCCCAGAGAAACAAGCAGCCAATTTGTTTAAATACTCAAAAATTACAGTAGGTACAGAAAACTGAAGGAAACACTTGCATAAAATGGTTCTGCCTTCAATAGAGATGTCACAAGCCAGGAAAGTATATCTTGTGGATTTATCTTAACTTGCTAGTCAAATAGTAGATCAGAGGGAGGTTGACCATACAAGCTTCATCAAACATATTTGATTAACAAATCATGTGCCAAAACGAATTGAAAGTGGAGGAAAAGGAAGACTGTACATCACTTTATACATCTCTATTTCTTTCATTATTGAAAAACAAGCAGATTGAAGAAACTTCATAGAATTACTTTAGAGAAAGAAATTTATTTACTTTAACAATGTTTACATCTTTTTCTTTTGAAAACTTATTCATTATCTTAAATGTCTAATAAGAAAATTTTTCAACAGTTCAAATGTTTCTGACTGGCAGTCTAACCAAAGCCCAATTCCAAAAATAAATCTGTTAATGTCAGCTGGAATATCCAAACAACATAAAGCAATTAAATATAAACATAACAAACAAGAACTATTTTGTAAAACCAATTTACAATTAGAAAATTCTTGTGAATAACAAGAAGAAAAAAATAAAAAACAGATTCACTTTAATATTAGTATACTCTGAGAATGATTTTCAAAGAAAAATATGGGTGATAAGAAGGAATTTCAAAGGATGGCAGTTATGGGGGAAAATGAATTGTATGGGGAATGAAAAACAGTAGGGACAATGAGAGGAGAGGCAAATGCGAGATGTGTTGGAGAAGAAGTGGTACATAGCTTTTTCATTCAGTGAAACATGATCCAGAAACAAAACAACATACCTATGGGCTAGTGGTTGTTGAAAAGTAAATGTAAATGGCCTTTGGGGTGTGGTCTATGAGACATACATGCATAAGTAACAGCACCATCCTAGATATGTGAGATGTCAAGTAGAGTTAGTAACTCACCAGAAATGAAATATTTCTGCCTCTAGTCATAGAAAATCTACCTCAGTAAACTCTGCCCAGCCCATGCAAGCATGGAAAAGTAAATGTTAAACAATGATGATTAAGTATGGTGAGGTATATTGGGAGTGGAGTATCCAACATTTCAGACAGTCCTTTTTAAACTATCGAAATGATGTAATCATTTAAGATAAACTAAATCTGTGCCAAGATTTAAAGTCTTGCAATATTTGAAGAAATTATCAATTCATCTAAACTTGGACATTTTGACCAAATTACTATATCACACACTTGTATGTATGTATGTATACATACATGTCTATACACACACGTAAATGATCAAAATTGCTAAATCTGGCAGTAAAGCGAAAAAGAGGAGAGAAAAAAAATCAGTCCAATTTTCTACTGAGATATTTAATACTGTCTTCAAGTGTATCACCAGAGTTGACACCAAGGATGTAAAACAGAGGTGGGGAGCTGTTAAAAAAATGATTGCAATACTTGATAGGTGATAATGTTTTGTAAGGTGTTTTTCTTTGTACTACAGTGTCATCCTAACTTGAATTTACAATTGTTTTACTGCTTTGTTAAAATTGCAGACAGGTGTTAGATAATGGTTTGATATCATTACCTTCTTTTATTCCCTTCTCAAGGTGGGGTAGCAATGTATCTTCTCTATAGCAAGACATCTCTGCTTGTACCTCTTTTAAACTTTAGCCTTTCAACACTTGCTATAAAGCTGCCTTCACCTCTCAAATACTCCTTGCTCTCCATCACTTAGAAGCAAGAGCTTTTTCATCTGGCCTGTTCTTTTTTTTCTATGTAACCAAGTTACTCAGCAACCACACTATTGCCAGTAGCATAAAAAAAGCACTCAGTACACAATGCAATGTGGTTGGCATTAGAAAGGGAATCCAGCTATAGAAACTATGCCAAAGCCAACACAGGAAGTTGGCACAGCCCTGTAGCTTACTTGATCTTGCCAAACCATCCAACCCATGCCAACATGGAAAACAGACATTAAATGATGATAACCTAGCTAACCAGTTTTACTGACACCTTTATGCTTACTCAGTATTAGGTATCTCGTCAGCAAGTATCAGATACTACTACCCATCCCTAAATCATAACAGTCTTCCCTGGACAGACCATTCTGTCCATGTATTCAAAATAGTATTGGCATTTCTGATACATAGTCTTTTTTCAAGTTTTATTTGCCTTCCATAATACCTCCAGTATATATAGGTCACTTCAGAACATACAATGCAATGTGGAAGACAGAGCTTTTTGCCAAAGTGTTCTCACTTCTTCAAAGTCTGTCATGCTTCCCTTATTACTAACTTGCAAACATCCTGTAATGGCTGCAACATTTCTGAAGTCAATTCTAACAAATTAACCATGTCTTGACACTGTCTTAATCCTATCTTTGTTCACAAAATAAAAATGGCAAGATGATCTGATGATAATGAGATATCGCACTGAAAGAAAATGCACTATGAGAGTCAATCACAAAATGTCTTCTGATTTTAACTTTCCTTAAGATCGTTTTATTGGTTCATACATTGTCACCATGGAAATTTCTGATACAGACCATGAATGAAACATATGTAGTTGTTTGTCCTTAGGCATATCCTATGCATGTGAACCTTCTCCAGCACTCTCTATACAACTAGGGAGGACCAGTACTCCCACCTACCATCGTTAAGTAGATTACTAGAACTTTGTCTAACATGACTAGACTTGGGATCAATACTAGAGTGGTTTCCTGTTACCTTCTCCAGGCAGGTGAGATTCAACTCAGAATGTAGAGCTGGTGGATATACATTAAGGCATTTCTGCTGACATGCCAACAATTCTGCCCCTCTGACCAGCAGAATAATGATGTTCAACACAATGCGCTGCCTAGTTCAAGAACTGAACCCAAGATTTAGCAACCATGAGTGCAGCACCATAACCACTCAGCCATGCACTTTCACAATACACACACATATTTATATACAGTGGGACTGTATATAAATTCAGTCCCACTGTGTGGCACCTTGGGCAAATGTCTTCTACTATAACCTGAAATGGATTTAATAGATGGAAATTGAAAGAAGCCTGTTATAAATATATATGTGTAGCTTTGTGCTTGTCCCCCACCACTAGTTGACAACCAGTGTTGGTTTGATTATATCCCCATAACTTAGCACGTAAGCAAATGAGATCGATACAATAAACACTGGAGTTGATATTGTTCAATTAACCTATTGAAGGTGGAGCTCCAGAATGGCAGCAGTCCAACAATTGAAATGAGTAAAAAACAAAAAAAAAGACATCCATTACACTCTTTGAGTGGTTGACATTAAGAAGGGCATCTAGCTGTAGAAACCATGCCAAATCAGATTAGAACCTGGTGTAGCCCTACAACTTACCAGTTTCAGTCAAACCGTCTAACCCATGCCAGCATGGAAAGCAGATGCTAAATGATGATTGGCCTACTTAATGCTTGTTGTCCTCTTTAATAATTGTGTGTATACACACACACACACACACATATATATACATACTTATGCAGACACACATACATAAGAATAAGTAAGAGATCATGGCAGTTTATTCAATCAAAGAGAAACTACATTGACAGATACTTATGTTAATGAGACAAACAACATAGGAAGAATTCTCTAAAAGAGGCTGAATGTTGCTATGGGTTTGGACAGAGATTTTATAACAGGATGCTCTTCTTGCTGCCAACTCTTACCTGTTTTTCAAGTAAGGGGCATCTGTAACCCAAAGGTATCCAAAAGTACAAGATGATCAGCCACAATGTCAACATCAGCATTTTGACGTGGCTTGAAGACCATCAGAATGTTGCTCAAAACCTGTTTGAGTAGTAACAAGCATTTTGGTCCAGCCACAACACACCAGCCACGGGCAACTTTTCTCGAGAAGTGGACTACATGATATGATTCATCATCAGGCAAACCACACGACTAAAGAAAAAATTTCAAAGTACTTTTTCATTGGCACTCTATTCAGGAAGTCCCATAGGCCAGTTTAATCATGACCGATATAAACATTGTCCCCCCACCCCACCCACACAATAGGCATCATACAGTTTCAAACTATCAAATTCTCTCACATGGTATTGATTGATCCAGTGATACAGTAGAAGACACTCAAAGCCATGTCACAGCAAAGCAAACATATTAACCACACAACCATGCCATTATATATATATATATATATATCAGGAATCTATGGTCCAATTTACTCAAAATTTATGTTATTCTGTTTGTATTCATATTTCAATGTTACCTTACTTTCAAAACATTTTCCCCATTATACCCCAGTTTGGTTATTTATATGTATGTGCTGGTGGCATGTGTAAAGACATTCGAGCGAGATCGTGCCAGTGCCGCTGGACTGGCTCCTGTGCAGGTGGCACGTAAAATACACCATTTTGTGCATGGTCGTTGCCAGTACCACCTGACTGGCTTTCGTGCCGGTGGCACGTAAAAACACCCACTACACTCTTGGAGTGGTTGGCGTTAGGAAGGGCATCCAGCTGTAGAAACTCTGCCAAATCAGATTGGAGCCTGGTGTAGCCATCCGGTTCACCAGTCCTCAGTCAAATCGTCCAACCCATGCTAGCAAGGAAAGTGGACGTTAAACGATGATGATGATGATGATGATGATATATATATATATACTTTATTTAAAAGCAGCAGAAATATAACAAAAAACCGTTACTCTGAGTTTCACGTTCCTGTTCATCGGACAGTTCCCGATGAACGGAAACGTGAAACTCAGAGAAACGGTTTTTTTGTTATATTTCTGCTGCTTTTAAATAAAGCATATTACTCTACCTCTGGTATTTGAGTACTCTTTTTTCCACGTTGTTGCACATTTCATGTGCTTACTCCGGTATATATATATATATATATCTCAAGTGATTGATCAAACTATCAGATGATGTTATACATTGCTGGTCACAATGTGCATTGATTTTTCATTGTTTTTTTTTTCCGGCTTTTGAATGATGTCGCCCTGCTGGCGAGGTGAGCAGGCGGACATGGCTTGGCACAGGGTTACCCATTTACAGCTGAGTGGATTGGAGCAATGTGAAATAAACTATTTTCCTCAAGGAAAACACTGCCTGGTCCAGGAATCAAACCCATAAGCAAGCAATTGTGAGTGCAACACCTTAATCACTAGGCCATGTGCATATATGCATATATATATATATATATATATATATATATATATATATATATATATAAGCCAAAAGAAAACCTCTGTTACTCAGTTTCATGTAACAGTTCTTCAGACAGTAGTGATAATACAGACTAATGTCAATAAAAAAGCATTTTACTCTGCCTTTTGTATCTGAGGGATACTTTTTCTCAACTTATTTTGCACCTAATTAGTAATTGTGTGTATGTGCACACATGCATGTGCATGCACTCATGTATACATATAAACACAACTTTCATATTTGGTTTGCAAGATTCTGAGATTCAGAACAGACCTAGAGGAGAGAGGGCATGTCATTGATGAGGTTGCAAATAGCAATGAAAGGACTTTGACAAACAACTGATTCATTATTTAACCAACAAATTAAATAAATAATCAATTAGTTAGTTGGTTAGGAAACTAACCAACTGACTAACAATAGAGGAATGAAACTGAACCAGTGCATGTTTTTATTATTATTGGTGTAATGACCTTCCCTACATACAAGTATATATATATATATATGTATATATATATCTTTATATGCATAAACACATAGTTAGCCTAGTTTGAAGTTTTACAAACTGATTTCTTTTTGAAATAAAACTATCATAAAGTATTCACAGTCCATATTTATTTCACTATATTACTAAAATTTCTTCAAAAACACACATGAAGATATTTATCAAAAAATTGCGACAAAAGAAAATTGAAGGAAAATAAACATATTCAAGATAAGTTAGTGACAAAAACACAGGAACATATATGAACTTTGGCAGACACTTATAACAAGAATTTGAAATGGAAAATGAAATGATATAGTGCTTTAGCATTATAATTTACTATTAATGCAATAACCAGAAAGATGGGAAGTTGACACAATAGAATAGCATGGTAGGTAGTCATAAAAGCTAAAAGAAAGGCCTAAAGACAGGCCTGGAAAGAATATAAGTGGAGATCATAGAATAATGTCAGGTAGCTAATACTTAGGACAAAGGGAAAAATGGAAATTAAGAGGTTCAACAATGTTCAGTGACATTAGAATCAGAAACATGAGGTGTCTTTGGATTGCAAAACAATTTATCACCATAAATAAGGATGTCACTGGTGAAAAAAAATATATATGTAATGACTGCAGTGTACTTGCCCTCCGAAGCCAAAGGAAACAAGAGATGGAAATGCTGCCACTGAATGAGAAAGTGTAGGAAAGAGAGACTGTCTGAAGACCAGCTAACTGGATCAATAGTTACATAACCAATATAACTTTTAGGACATATAGATAAGAAATAAGAAAAGCATCTGGACCATCATGGGCAGATGATGAGATGCTGAAAATATCAGATGACATTGGACACACTTGTAAAACAGTATTATTGCTAAGTACTATAAGACCAAAGAAAATTATCTATAACAAAGCATATAAAGAGGACACAAACTGATGGAACAACTTAAGTAAGTAACAGCAAGTGTTACAGCACAACTAGTTAAGAAAATGAACCGAGATGAGACAGAGTTCGGGTTTGTGTCAGGATGAAGTACCACAGATGCACCTTTCCTAGTGAGACAAGACATTCTTAACAAACATGCAAGCCACTGTACCTTTTTAACAAGGTACAACACTATAGTTTGTTGGTTGTAATGCAAAGAGATACTGCCAGTAAGGTGAAAGTAACAAAAACTTCAGTGAGGAATTCAGCATGAAAATAGTTCTCCATCAAGGTTTTAACTTTCAGCCTGCTCCTGTTTAATATATATCTCTAAGTTATAACAGAAGCTTAAGACCAGGTGTCCATGAGATCTTCAATATGCTGATGACTTATTGAACCTTTCGAACAAATCCAATTATGGAAGCAAAACCTAGAATCAAACATTCTGAAATAAACCTAGCAAAGACAAAATATCTAGCTGCATGAAAAAAAGGTAGGTCTTCTCCCTAATTAGTTGTAGAAGAGAATGTTCCAAAAACATTGTAGCCAGAGCAAGAATCTAGTAGAAAAAGTTTAGGAGATTATTACTTCAGCTTGCAACAAAGGAATTCACTCTCTGAAATAAAAGAAGATTGTGTAATGCATGTGTACAAAGTATAATGTCGTATGGTAGTGAAACATGATTAGTGACTGCAGAGAAATGAAGCAAGCATGATCTGCTAGAAGTGTAATATTAGTGTGATACTTTCTTGTAGTATGAAAAAGATGGCTCTGCAATTTCTTGCTGAACCACCTGTACAAGTGATTTGTTTATAGTGATCAAATGTATGTGCTGTACATTAGCTCACACCATCCACCAAAACAACATTACCTGATCAGGTACATAGTATACCACATGTCAGGTGTTAAAGTTATCACATAGCAATGTGAGATTTTGCTCAAGAACACAACACACCACCTAGTCTAGGAATTGATTTTTGAACTCCTTTTCTTGCCATTAAGGTACATGAAAAAGTGGTAGTCGGTAGGGGAAATGCCGTAGCCTAGTTCCCTCAACTTCTGGAGTGCCATGAGTGAAACGTGTGGTCGAGCATTGTCGTGAAGAATGATTGGCCCTCTTCTGTTTACCAGTCTGTGATGGAGTAGTAGTTTTTCGTTCACTTTGGCAATTTCATGGCAATATGTTTCTGTAGTAATAGTTTTTCTGGATTTTAAGAAATTATAGTGGATGAGTCCAGTAATACACCACCAAACAGTTACCATAACCTTCTTTTTGAAGAGCCTGGGTTTAGGATAGGTTTTCAATGCTTCATTTTGGTCCAACCACTGTGAAGAATGTTTTTTTATTATTATACAGAATCCACTTTTCATCGCAAGTTACAATACAGTTGAGAAATGGATCAGTCTGGTTGACAAAGAATAGAATAGCATGGTAGGGAGTCATAAAAGCTAAAAGAAAGGCCTAAAGACAGACCTGGAAAGAATAGAAGTGGAGAACATGGAATAATGTCAGGTAGCTAATACTTAGGACAAGCAAATTTCTTATCTGCGCATTTTCTGATTTTCATTCAAATCATGTGGTACCCATTAGTCGAGCTTTTTTAATTTTCCAATCGTATGTAAATGGTTGCAGGCAATTTTCTGGCTAATGTGAAGTTCTTTTGCCAGTTATCGAGTGGTTTTACGTGGATCTTTTTCAATGATGGTCTTTAATTGACTGTCATCGATGACAGATGGGCGTCCACTACGCTCATGGTCTTCAAGGCTCAGGGCTCCAATGCGAAATCGTTTAAACCATTTTGGAGCTAACCAATCACTGGTCATTTCCTCACCAAATGTTTCATTGATATCGCGAGCAGTTTCAGCTGCTTTACAGGCTTTTTTGAAGTTGAATAGCAAAATTGCTTGCATATCACGCTTTGACAGTTCCATTTCAGATAATTGTAACAAAAGTGAAAAAAATATCAATGTTAGTTTATTGATGCATTTGGACAAGTCTATGTCTGTATTATCCGAAAATTGCAAAAAAAATGTTTAAAAAGAATTCAAAACTCTGCTACAAATTCTTCATGGTTCAAAGCGTTTCTTACTTTTTACTCAACTTGATACAATGACTATTTATATTTTATACATGAAATATTTAGTTTCAATTTAAAAGTAAGATTAAAATAAATCACAGTTAGAAAAAATAAAGAGAAAAACAAGAAAGGGACTGACTGGAGATAACATACAGTTGAGGATATTCTTGTCTTTGAAATCAACCTCTTTAATGTTATACCAAGATAAAAGTGCAATCAGTCCATGTTGCATAATGTTTGTAAAATTCAACTGGAATTGATGACTGACACAAGGTTGGTTTGTTGGTCTGCTGTGTGTACCTGATATCAAAGAACTGAGACAGGAAACAAGAGAAAGGACTGTAGTGGATGAGACATTGAGACCTAGCCAACCTGTGCCAACGGGGATTATAAAAATAATGGTGATGCTGTTATGTGTGTGTGTGTGTGTGTGTAAGAACAAGCTGTTGTAGGCAGTGACACTAAAATGAGAATCGATACAAAGTAGAGGGGAATCCAAATTGTTTTTACTATAGATAACATCTGAAGTGCAGGTGACAATATAATATAGTTCATGCTGTAAGACATGCACAACAAAAATTGACAGGTTTTCTTTGTTGACGATTGTGTTATAGGACAGACTGCAACAAATAACTGGAGATATATGATGACCAATTGATATAAAAAACATTTTATAATTGTTATCAGTAAACTTTGGCATGTAATATTAGTATAACAGCTAAATTCAGTAAATTTGTTTTTCAAGTACATATTTTGAAAAATGACACTTCAAGTTACAAGAAACAAAGTTGAAAGTTTTTTTCTCAGAATCTTGAAAATATTGAGAGAAAACTTTCACTTTTAACCTAGATGACAAACATTAGTCAACAAAAGTGACTACAAGACTGAAGACAACACGGAAAAAGAAACTTACAACATACTGAAAATATCTACACAAAATCTGGAGGGAGATAGAATAGAGACAATTTTTTTAAATGTACTTTACCCTATTAATTTGTGTACGATTATATTTTCATCTTATAAATACATCAGCATATCTCACAAGAATGATCCTGGATCTGATAATCATAGATACATTGCTAGATATTTTTAACATATAGAAGTTTCTTTTGTTTGGAGTTTATCATTGGTGGTAGTAATTTAAACAGTACACATCACTAAAGTTAGGAAGGTGAAAATATTCTTTAAGTGTATTTAAAAATTTCTTTTGTCATAATTTTACATAAATTTTGAGGAAAGAGTATATTCAAAAAAAAAAAAAAATAAATGGTCTTATTTCATTTAAAATTTTGTGTGAGTCCTGGTATTGGTCCTAGAAATTCAGAGATATTTTCAACATAGTGTAAATCTCTCCATTTGTTTACATCTATGCAATTTTCTTTGTTGCCTTTAATTCTATATTCATTTCTATTGGCATCAGAAGTACTAATAATGCCAGCATTATCTGCACTAAAATTGAAGTAATTTTTATTCCAATATTTTCAAAATTCTGAGAAAGAGAGAGACCTTTCAAAATTTCTTTTCTAACTAGTAGACAGATATGAAAGCTTGGGGTACTGTTGATTCCCACAAAAACTGACTTACAAGTCTAATACATTTCTGAAGTAAACTTCAACAACATGGTCATAACTGACAATATATTTAAACTATGTTCATTTTTCTCTTCTCTGAACCTATTCTTACAATTTAGGAAAAAGAAACAATATGGGCCAATAGACAGAACCTTTGATTGCGATATTATAGCCTTAGTTATGTTAATGACTGTCAACTTTCAGATAAGAAGGACCTATTCTAATCAACAAATCAATCTCAACGATAATCTTACTGTTCACTTGAAGCATACTTATTCCAATAGAATCATAACAAGAACCATTGTTTATAGTTGATCATCATTATGATAAGTAATGTTTGTTATTTAAATCTCCCTTGCCCTTCTTTCCTTCTTCATATGCTGTGCCTACAGACAATCAAAGGACCAGCATGCAAAATTCTGAAGATTCAGAAATTTTCTTAGGTAAGATATGGCAAAGGTTTCTTGTAACCCTCTGCTAGTTTATTTACAGTTTCTGCTAACAGACTGTAGCTTTCTCAAGATTAATGATGAGGCATAGGACCTATTAAATATTAAGGGAAGAGAACTGATTTTCATGACATTAGAACATGTTTACACACTAAGCCTAGATGACATGTCTAAGGAATCAACCCTCCTCCAAGCTCTGTATAGCAGAGCCACAGGACCATCTCCTGCTATTTGACCCATAACAGGTACAACTCTGGGAAAGTAGATCTGGGAATAGTTATGATTGAAGGGTAAGCCCATACTTGCCAAAACACTTGAATGCCTGAGATGGAGCCTCACCACTGGATGCAGTTTGTCTTGCCCAGGACTACTTGCCAAAGTAGCTCACTTAAAACACAAGAAATTCCTCCACACACACACACACAATACTGTCAGACATATTCACCAACAATAAGTAGCCACATAAAACCTAGATGTAGTACTGTACTGAGTGAATAAAAAGAAATTTGCAGCAATTGTAGTGGAATAGACTTTGTGGATGTGTCATTAACATATGAAAAAAGACGAGTACAAATGAACTAGTTCTCAGTCAATGTAGTTTGATATAGACAAAGTGGAACTTGGGAAATTAGTAGTTGAGTCAACCCTCACAAATGACAAATTTATGGAGGAATGCTTTTATTGCAGACCCATTCAATCCATATCACCAGGAAAATGTTAAAATATAAATGACAGTGTTCAAATTGTATGTAAGTAATGTAAATGGATTCCCATCAGTTTCAACAAGGTGTATATGAGTAATTCAGTCAACAGAACATGTTAAATTAACAAGAAGTGCTTAGTATTCCACAGACATGCGTGCCAATCAACTTGAGAAGGCTGGATCTTTGAATTACAGGTACAATTCATTGTATGGGCTTCCACAGATATTTGTGTCTATTCAATTTCACACTGAGGGCTGAGCTGACCAGCAGCTTTAGTAAAAGACACCATAAGGTGCCATGCAGTGAGATTGCACCTGCAACTTTATGATAGTGAAACAAACTCATAAATCACTCCACCATGCCTGTGTGCATTGGGGAAAGCAACACCCACATACATAAGCTACTGTGGTTTGTACAAGAATGCAAATTCCTAGTAAGCACTTAAGAATTCTTATTCAGAAGTAATATTTGTTAAAATAAAAACAAATTCAAATATTTGACATGGTTTCACACTATTACAGCAAGCAAAAGAAAGAGTTTTGGTGAATGGTTTATGAATAGTTTTCACAGAATGTATCAAAAGACTAAAAGAATAATCATATTAACACTAAGCAATCCAGTAGATATTTTCCAAGTCTTTGTGGATGTATCATGTTTATGATGAAAAAAGATGAGTACAAATGAACTAGGTGTCAGTGGATACTGACACCAAGTTCAAAGATAGTATAATGACAATAAGATGTGAATAGTAAGGAAGCACTTCAAGAAATGATGCTATACATGCTTATGAAGAAGAAGGAAAAAGAAGTCATGGGTCCTGAGGAAAACCATGCTAATGAGTCAAGATGTAAATCAGTAATGCAATGCTGTCAATAGGAAGGTTAGGAAGAAAATGAGGAAAGCCAAAGAGGAATGGGTAGCAGACCAGTGCAAAATTATCAAAGATGGGATAAAGAAGAATGAGGCTGCTTGTGAAAACCTCAAAATCTTAAAAACAAAGAAACACACCACCACTACAATTGAGGACAAAACAGGCCTGCTCCTCATGGATGAGAATGATGTCATCAAAAAATGGTCTGAGTAATGTAAAGACCCTTACAATCACAAACTAAGACATGATAGCAATGTGTCTTAGACAGTTCCAACAACAATAGAGAACTGAATGATACCCCAATTTTCCAGGAGGGAGTCAAAGAGGCAGTGTGTATGTTCATAGATGAGACGCCCCTAGGAGTGGATAACACCTCATTAAACCTCCTAAAACAAAAAGGGCCAAAGCTTATCAAGGCACTAACAGTTACTCATCAGAAGTTATGGGAGACTAGCTTAAAAGTTAGTATATAACTTTTAAGCAACCGACCCCAAATAGGAAGATCTGCAAACAGATCTCCGACTTGTTTTGGAGAATTTGTTGCAATTGCTTCCTTCAGTCATATCCCAATGATGATAATATTTGTCTCAAAAAATCATGTAAAAAAAATTGCTGAAAAGAATCGCAGTAATGAAAACATAGGATTTCAGGATTGCAGGTACAGATTCAATCCAGAGTGTTTTTAATTTACTTGCGGAGTTAGCCTTAATATTATAAAAATTGTTATCATACAAAAAAATTTGTCTCAAAAAGTCACGTAAAAAAATCCCCGGAAACAATCACAGTAATGAAAACTTGGGAATCCAAAATTTCAGGATTGTGGGCCTGGATTCGGCCCGGAATGTTTTTAATTTATTCGTGGAATCAGCCTGATTCCATAATGGTATGATATGTTGGGCTACGGCCTCTTGGAGTAAAGTTGAAAAAGTGTGACACACTGACATTCACATTTATTACATTAGATGTTTAATTTTGGGGAAACTTTATTTCAATTAAAGTGTATTTTATATATATGTGTTTCTATATATATATATGTATTAAAGAAAGCAAAAAATAAGACAAAAATGATAGTGTTCAGTATGTTGGCCACAGGAATTTGTCAAAAAGATATGGTTAAACAAAGTTGTACATCATCGCCCTCTTTCTCTCTCTTACTATTACTCCCACTGCCACTAAATTTCTGTCTCTTTTTTTCTCTCTCTCTCTATTTTTGCCACCACCCTCACCATCTCTATACCTACTATTACTCTCACTCCATCATGAGGAATAGTAGAAGAGTCATTGAATAGTGTGAGAAGGGCTCAAGATGTGACACAGAAATTAGTTTTTGCATTTATTATATTAGATGAAGCTTATCAAGGCACTAACAGAAGATATGGGAGATGAAGCTGTGGCCAAAGGAGTGGACTCAATCACTGATGATAACCATTCCCAAGAAAACAACCAAAGACTCTGCCATGAGTAAAGAACAGTCAGCCTAATTAGCCATTCCAGTAAATTATTGCTAAGAGTTCTGCTAAGCAGACTTAAGAGGAAGGCAGAACACAAAACGAACAGCTTTGTTAGGCAATAAGTCAACAAATAGGCTGGCAGACAGGAACTAATTCTTGTGTAGATAAAAAAAACAAAAGCTTGCATGATAGTCACTTATCATAGGCGTAGGAGTGGCTGTGTGTTAAGTAGCTTGCTTACGAACCACATAGTTCCAGGTTCAGTTCCACTGCGTGGCACCTTGGGCAAGTGTCTTCTACTATAGCCTTGGGCCGACCAAAGCCTTGTGAATGGATTTGGTAGATGGAAACTGAAAGAAGCCCATCGTATATATATATATATGTGTGTGTGTGTGTGTGTGTGTTTGTCCTCCCCAACATCACTTGACAACTGATGCTGGTGTGTTTACGTCCCCGTAACTTAGCGGTTCGGCAAAAGAGACCGATAGAATAAGTACTAGACTTACAGAGAATAAGTCCCGGGGTCGATTTGCTCGACTAAAGGCGGTGCTCCAGCATGGCCACAGTCAACTGACTGAAACAAGTAAAAGAGTAAACGAGAGTATCCTGCCACAACTTCCAACCTATAACCATTCTTGAGGGCAAAATTGAGAGAGGATGAAAGAAAGGCAGACAAAAAATTCTGGTTTGACAACAAAGACTAGACAGTTCACAACACTGTGAACCTGCTACATGATAGAGAACAGTGGTAATGGCTTTTTGCAAAAACGTTTAAAGTGGCACCCCAACGACTGACTGCATTAGTTAAGGGATCTTGATAATGATGAGTAAAGGCCAGAGGATATGAAGTAAAGCAAGGCAGCAATAGAGTTGAGAGATACGATATTGTAAAACTGATAATACTACTTTTCTTGAGATTATTGAATTCATTTTTGTAGACAATAACACAAAACACCAAGCAATTTGTTGCATACTTCAAGAAGATCCACCACTCAAACTTTGATTAAAAGTAATTTGATTTCTGGATTCCCCATCTACAAAAGAATGACTTTGGATTTAATATATTTCATATTTGTTAGCAGATACATGAACTCAATTCTTTGAGAGGAAAAGAAAGAACTGAATACAATTTGTGTTTAATTTTTGAATTTTGACTTCCTTGCCAATTTTACTTTGATTCACTGGTAAATGAAGGAAAGATGTAGATGAAGGGGTCACAATGAGGCCTAATAAGCTCTTAGAATACACATAAAGGTTCTAAAAGTAATGTTAGAATTAGCAGTGAACACAATGAGGAAAGAGTATACAGATGATTCCTTTCAACCTAGTTTTTCAGACAACACACACTATTTTACAACTATGAAGCACAAGTCAGAGCTGAACACAATACAAAATGAATGAGATTGTCAGAAGGATTGCCATAAGTAATTAAGAGACTTCTGCACCAGTATGGACATATCAAGAAAATGGATAAGTTGAAGCACAAAGTGCCACAACATGAAGTAGAAATAGCTACCATAGTTAGACAGTGATCAGAATAGAGATGTGTAGAAGTATATTATTTTGTAAGCTTATCCACTAAGAAAGCAGTGAATTAATAATCTTGTTTTGTATTTTTGAAGCAACTTTTTTGCAAAATTTATTGGATTTTATAACCAAAGTAGCTAGTTGCACGCTCAGTGATTGGTTGTCATTATTTTTCTATATCTTGCAAGCTGGAGCAAACTACTGCTATCTCTCGTGGATGGGTGTCCACCACTGAGGTTGAGCACAAATAGCTTGAAAACAGGTGGTCCCATTGTCGGTGCTAGAAGATGGTAGGGGTTCGCTCCTCCTGAGGTTAAAAACAGTAGTATCATTGGTTCCTACAAACAGCTATACTGAAGTGGCAATAAACATTACTGGATTTAATTAATATCAAAATTGAAAACTAGATTTTGTTATACAATTTCCTTTTTAACACTTCACTAGAATTTAAAATGAAATTTTTTATCACTAGATATTGAGTAATGTTTCATTTCAATTCAAGAATGGAAGCATATTACAACTGAACTGGTTAGAATAAAAAAAAAAAGTAGAAAATAAAAATACCATATGAATAAACTAATATATTCTCCAGGTATGTAGACTAATGGAAATTGTCCTTATCTAACAGAACACTCTTTTATTGACAAAACCTATACTACTAATAAGCTGAACTGAGATATATATATATATGCAATTTACATTTTTGCCTGAATATCGTCTATAGTCTTTCACACTGCTGCAAGTTGGGCTGTGCAACTATCCTTTCTTCATTAGAAGGCATTATAGCTCTGAAATTCACTTTATCTAGGCAAACCAATATTATCTTAGCTTATTAATCATGTTTTTATAAGCTTCATCAATTCTCTATTCAACAAAATGTCTTTTTTTTTCCATAATACAAGCAACCAATATTTCTTAACTAATATGTACAATTTAATCCTTGTACTAAGTACATTTTTATGGAAGTATCTACAACTTTCTTCAAACTTCATTTTAAAATGCAACAGAGAGAGGAGAAAGTCAATGAATTTGGTTTATTGAGTGAATATGAACTAATTGAATTGTTTGCTATACAATCTAAAATGAACAATATTGCTTGTCAATCAGTGTTATTTATGAACGAGTATACTTAAAAATTATACCATCCACCACATATGTTGACCTGGTTTACCTCCAGATACTTTTAACAGTATGATCAGATAGATATCAAATGATAAACACTGTCTAGATTTTGATGGTAAACAATCTTAATCAACTTATGAATGCATCTAGATCTAATTTCTTAGAGCACATTTATGCCATATTCTCTTTCTTGTGTGTGTGTGTGTAATATATATATAAAGAACCTAGTCCACTCTGTGAAGTGGTTGGTGTTAGGAACGGCATCCAGCTGTAATAATTGTGCCAAAACAGACACAGAAGTCTGGTGCAGTCTTCTGTCTGGCCAGCTCCTGTCAAACCGTTCAACCCATGCATGCATGGAAGATGGACGTTAAATGATAATACATAATTCTAATTTACATTTGTTTTTCCACTTTAATATTGGTTGGACTTTTCTGAGTTACACATTACAGTGCCACACTACTTGTAATCATTTGTTCCTTTGTAAGGAGCAAATCCCTGGGCTTAGTTCTCACCACTTCTTTCTCTTCTGCAGGTTCCTTCACATGGACCACTGATCACTTCTTTATGCAACTGTCACCCTCCATGCCCACAACAGCAAAATCTTTTCTTAGTACACACCCATGGTTCACATCCAGTAGAAGCATATTCATTTCAAAACTTTCTAGCATTCAATGACCATATTTTACTGCAAGCAGAGATAACATTCAAAACATTTTCCATCCTATTCTTACTCTGGATGCTATGCCCTTGGAACACCTTCCCATACACCTAGTTTAGTCACCTGGATAACAGAAGCTGTCACCTTACTAAGAAGCATTTGAAGACATTTGATCACAACTCCACCATTTCCTCATTCACCTCTATATCCATCTCTAATCACTTGTCCTTCCTGATTCTTTGTCTGTATTCTCTCTTATACTCACCTTATTGCACCTTGAAAGTATGCACACTCTTACCTTACTGACAGCACAGTTCTCACAAGCTATTCATCAACAACTAGTATCCTTAGTGGCCACCAAATTACACAGCATGATACTCTTGCCAAAAGTCTTCTTCACAATGAATGCTAGAAACAGTGTGCTATTTGCTAAGAACTACTATAGTTATCTCACTATGAAAACCTCATCAGCGCTGTTTTCACTCAAAATGCCATCTAAGTTAAATCTCTTCTTAATCAGCTGTGGTATAACTTTCTGTAACATTCATAACTTGGTCCATCAATTTGAGACCACTATAGTTGCTTCTACAGCATTTTCTATGCCACTGTAGCAGTGATGACAATACTGCTATGCCAGGTATGGAAAATAACAGCTGATTATGCATACTGTATATTGCTTAATGTTTTTCAGCATCTCAGAAACTATCAATAATGATCAAACTGCTTTCCTGACACACATACATGTGCAGGCTTCACTGTGAGGTAAAGAAGTTTGCTTCTTAACCACATGGTTTCAAGTTCAGCCCTATTTTTGTACCACCTTACCTTGACATCACATGATAGCTGTAAACATGTATCAGTCATACAAGCAGTGTCATTCATTTTAAATATTTTGTGAAAACATGTCTGCCCATGGGGAAATTACCTTGCTTGGAAACAGGTGAGGGTTGGCAACACGAAATGTATTTGGCCATAGAAAATCTACTTCAATAAACTCCATTTGACACACATAAGCATGAAAAAGTTGATGCTAAAATAATGATATATGTATATATAAATCTTTAAGTGTTGCACACTGCAAGTAGATATTCAAAAAATTGTAGATTAAGGTTTTAATGTGTATACACACACACACAAAGAAAAATTAGGATGAGCAAAGTTAAACTAGAAATTTCTTTTAACATAGTTATCTTTCCAATATGATAAGTAGTTTTTTCTTTATACATTCATTCATTTGTTTTACAGCAATACTTTTTATGACTACATGCTGTCCCAGTTTTTATCCCACTACTTTTAGAGCACTGAGCTATGGGACATGATCTTCATTAAGAATGTAAGCAAAACAAAATTTTTTCTTTTTTTTAGCTCTGATGACCTCATGCACGAGGCAGAAATGGTAAATTCCATACATATATGGGTACAGGATGTCACCAATGGAGCAAATAACATGAAATATATATATATATATATATATATATACTCTCTTTACTTGTTTCAGTCATTTGACTGCGGCCATGCAGGAGCACTGCCTTTAGTCGAGCAAATCAACCCCAGGACTTATTCTTTGTAAGCCTAGTACTTATTCTATTGGTTTCTTTTGCCGAACTGTTAAGTTACGGGGACGTAAGCACACCAGCATCGGTTGTCAAGCTATGTTGGGGAGACAAACACAGACACATATATATACATAGATACAATGGGCTTCTTTTAGTTTCCGTCTACCAAATTCACTCACAAGGCTTTGATCGGCCCGAGGCTATAGTAGAAGACACTTGCCCAAGGTGCCACGCAACGGGACTGAACCCAGAACCATGTGGCTGGTAAGCAAGCTACTTACCACACAAACTTCCATTCAGTTTCCATCTACCAATTTCATTCTTAAAATTCTTAAACACACAGCCAAACCTGTACCTATAAGATTGAACAGTTAAATATTTATAGTATCTCCTTCAAAAGGAATGAATGGCATGAGTTTCACTTAGCAACAGTACTTAGCTCAAATGGTCAACCAGGGCACTTGTTCTATCTGTAGCTGGTACTCACATCTAAATGCAAACATACACACAATACATTATGTAACATCTGCTTCTCCATGCTTCCATAGGTCAGAGTTCACTGAGGTAAATTTTCTACAGCTTGATGCCCTTCCTGTCAAATTCTCTAACCTGTTTCCAAGCAAGTTAATATTTCCCCATGACTGGACAGATTTCTGCAAAAAATTGGAAATAAAGACACTGGTTAAATGACACAGATGATGGTCTTGCTGCTCAACCTAGTTTTGGGTTCAGTCCCACTGCATGACACCTTGGGCAAATGTCTTCTACTATGGCCTTAGCCAGACCAAAGCCTTGAAAGTGAATTTCATTGTATATGTGTGTGTTTATGTATGTGTGTATGCATATATACATACATACACACACACACACACACACACATATATATATATACACACACACATCTGTCTGTGTCTGACCCCTACCATCACTTGTTAACTGGTGCTGGTCTGTTTATGCCCCTCTAACTTAGCAGTTTGATAAAAAGAGGTTGAAAGAATATATACCAGACTTTAAAAAAATCTAATGGAGTTGTTTTGTTCAATTAAACCTTTCAAGGTGGTGCCCCAGCATGACCACAGTCTAATAACAAAAAATAAAGGCAAGATATGTATGCACATATATACATACAATGGGCTTCATTAAGTTTCTGCCGACTGAATCCACTTACAATGCTTTGGTTGGACTGGGGCTAGAGCAGAAGACACTTGCCAAAGTGCCACCCAAAACCATGAGGGTGGGAAACAAACATTTTAAACGCCTAGCCATGTGAGCACACACACATTTTAACTAGTTTTAACTCAGCAGCTTTATTTGTCAAAATTTGAAAGCTTTTCCATTCTGGTATGCTACATTTACCAAAGATAGTTGTCAAATTCCGTGATTAAATTTTCCATTTTAAACAGATGGTTTCAGACTGGTTGAAAAAGATGCTGTTTTGTCGATGGCATAAGGTACTAAAAATAAAGGATCAAAAAGAACACGAGATAAATTTTAGAATTCTTATGATACAGAAAATCATCATTGTCACCATTGTCCATACTGGCATGGGTTGGACTTCCTTTAAACAGTTATTAATTTCATTTTTATAGCATTATTTTCAAGAGCTCTAACTCTTAAGTAGATTGTTATAGATACTCACTAGATAGCGTCATTGTAACAAGCAAAGATAATTACAATCTTGTTCCTTGTTTTCCTTGGCTAAACTTTACACTGGACATCTATTTATTCTTATGTAGTCTAGAAGCATATTTAAATGCACTAAGAAATACCTAACATTCTCAATCTCTTAAATATCACTGTGCATACCAAGATCACAACCAACTTGGAGCTTTTTTAACATCTGCATTTTATCACAAGTTTTAGGAGGCACTTAAAAATTTAATTAAAAGGGTTTCACAGATAGATGATGCAACAGTTAAGGGCACTTTTAAACTGATATGAAAACAAACGACTAGCAAACAAAACAGGAAGTAGAAAAGGTTTCTCAATTAGAAATGAACAGATTTATTAATTCTCCATGACTAAATGCATTTGAAATGTATACAGTTGGGTTATGTATACTAATGTGTATAACTAGGCAATAGGAAACAGGACATCACATAGCTATGTTACTGATAAGGATTACAGATGAGGAGCAGATATAAGTATGAAACAAAATATTGGGTTTAAATTTCGGCATCAGGCCAGCATGACCCCAGTGTTCAACTGGAACTTATTTTATTGACCCTGAAAGAATGACAGGCAAAGCTGATGTAAAGACATGAAATGCTGCTAAGCATTTTGTCTGACGTGTTAATAATCCTGTCAGCTCACTGCCCTCTGTATGAAACAAAATATTACCAACTAAATTACAAAGCTGAAGACAAGAGGAGCAAATGAGTCCTGAAACATAGCTCCAGAAATGCTAAAACATTTGAACAGTATTTGATAATCATTTACTGAATTATTCATCTAATTCACAAACAAGGTTGAATACTTGGCAAAATAAAAACAAACATGAATATATCCAGCCAAACTGAAACAGTAACAGATAGAGTCACTAAAATACTGATAGTTCATATTTAATTACCAGTGTAATTGCTGAAGTGTAATAAGCTTCTCTAGCTATACTTACCAGACAGTACAATTGAGAAGAAAACTCTGAAGCGCATGTAGTTATTTGGGCATTTTCCTATTAAATAGGAATTATCAAATAATTTCAGTGCTGAGTTCATATCCTTTGACACAAAACCTTAAAGTGCAAGAACTTGTAGTAAAAGTTTAAAAAACTGAAAAAGCAATACTAAGTCAAATGAAATAATGAACCTTGTATCACAAGACAATGATAGACAACTTTTAAAATCCATCATTAGTAGTCTGCTCAGTATAAAGGTATTAAACTTACTGATCCGTCAAGATGATGAATTCATGTTCAGTGTAACCATAGTTCATAAATGAATACAGCATTCTTGCAATCTACTGTTCAGTAGATATCATTTGCCTACACATGGTCATATCTGCATGCATCTCATAATCTTATGGCTTTTACTGCTAGGAATGGCTGCATGGTAAATTTACATCATGATCCCACAAACTGCAAAATGACTACAATATCTTAAAGCATGTATGAAATCATGAACATGTCATCACCATTGGAAATACCTGATCTCCATGCTGGTGTAAGTCAAACATATATATACAAACAGCATCTGTCTATATATTTCAGCCATACATTTTTATCATCAGCAAAGTCTAGTCTTGTGCACATTCCTCCAGATACTGTCTTCTCATTACAAGCCTAATGACAGTTCTACCTTTCTCCACACCTACACTTAAATCTCAAAATTCAAAATGCACATGCAGTGAATCCCACTCAATTTATGCCTCTCACTTCATCAGAAGCATTGACTTTACAAACCATTTGCCACATGAATCATAATTTACCATATCATTGAAATGGATATCCTTCTAAATAGGGTTGATATTCTACCGTCTAGGAAAGAAGCACCTGACAACTGTGCAGACACATAAACTCAAATTAAAACGGGATTTTAATAGCTACAGTTAGGTCTCACAAAATCTAAAAAAGGAGAGATAATTGTAATAAGATCAGTAGAGTGAAATAGTTGGATAATAATGCAGGCAAGAGTGGGTCTGGCTTTGAAGGCAACCAGTGAAAACAATAGACAGGTTTTAGAGAAATTTAACTTCCATAACAAAGCATATTGGTATTATATATATATATCATTTAACATCTAAGTTTTGTGTTTGCTGGTTCAACTAGTCCAAGGGCTATGTTGGTCTCCAGTGTCTACTTTGGATAGGTTTCTATGACTGGATGCCCTTCCTAATGCCAACCACTGGGTTGCTTTTATGAGACAGTGCTAACAGAATTGCCAAATAACTTACAAGATAAAACACCTTGACAGTGTAAGTGTGCAGCATGGAAGGAGCAGCTTTGCGTCAGGTGTAGAGGGGCTAAATTAGGAAAGAACAGGAATAGGTGTCTTGTAGAGGAGATACACGGGAAAGGGAGAAAGGATGGTGGGGATGATGTAACAGGGCAGGACTCTCAAGGTATGAGAAGGGAGATAGGAGGAGAATAGAAGCAGAGTACATGCATACACACATAGAAAGGTAAAAGGGACGGGGAAATATAATAATGAAGATTATGAATGTCAACAATGTAGCTGAGAGAAAATACCAAGAGAACTTGCTATATATTAAGCACATATATGGTTGGGACTCGTGCCATGTAAACAGCACCCAGTACACTGTAAAGTGGTTGAAGTCAGAAAGGGCATCTAGCTTTAGAAAATATGCCAGAAGTGACAATAAAGCCTGATGCAGTCCCTGTCAAACAGTCCAACCTATGCGGGCGTAGAAAATGGATGTTAAAGCAATTAAAACCTACAAGAGTATTTCAAATTTCAAATCAGCAAGGGAGATAAATCCAATAAGATCAGATGAATGAAATTTTTGGGCAATAGAGATGATGCAAGTTCGATTAGTTTGTCTTTAAAGGAAATGGGTGAAAGTGAAGCATGTTTCAGTTTTATTAGACCTCTTCATTAAAACAAAATACTTGGCAAGACTAAACTGTGTGTGTGAAGTGTGAATGTAGGTGATGTTTACTCACAACAACATGGCTCAGAGAAAATACCTCAAGGGAATATTTTGTATACTCAGTACAAATACAGTATGGCCTCACATATGGAATACAGTGAACTGAAAAAAAATTCAGTAAGTGCAATTATCTCGGTAATTACTAGAAAAAGTACCATCAAGGAAGGGGTAATTAAAATCTAAAACAACTATCAAGCCAGATAACGCCAATAAAATCAGCTGATCAAAATTTTTGAGCATAAGACACTGGAAATATGAGTGGATCTGCTCTTTAAAGGCAATTAGTGAAAGTGATCGATGTTTCAGTCTAATTAATCTCTTCAGTGAAGAATTTTTTATTTAAGTGGCAAGAGCAAGACAAAAAGTGATTAACAACTTGCCATTGGATATATGCAACCTATCATATTTGATCTTAGTGTGCAAAACTCTATTCACAAGTATTGTTCTTCAGCTTCATTTTAAATAAATGTATTCAGTGCCATTGCATGAATATACATGCAACTTATTCACACAATCCTTCATTTTCTAGACACTGCATGTCTATTCATCATAATCCTACAGGCCATCACAGAGGATTTTTAGACTGGATGTCAATGGGAACTATATGCAGAAAACCTAGACTTCATAACTGAATTAAAGTGGAAATTCTGGGTATGGAAGCTAAACCTAGAATCAAAAGATCTTAAGGTAAATTTAGCAAAGATGAAGGTTCCTGTGAAAAGGAAGAAAGACAGGACCCTGATACCTTTAGGGAAATGGCCCCGCTTGATATGCAGAAAAAGAGTAGGTATAAACTCCATGTGTTGTACATAATGTAAGCAATGGACACACAAGAGATGCAATGAAATTGCAAACAGATTAAAAGAGAATATAAGCTTTGTATGTGATAGATGCACTGGAGCAGTATGAACTATGAACACACTGGAAATAAATGCTCTTGAATAGCTGGATAGCTCACTAGAAGTAGTTGTTAGCTTTTATCCAATTGAAGAAATTAATAAGGGAGGTGGCTGCTCCAAGAGTATAGTAGCCAGAGTAAGAATGGGTTGGAGAAAATTCAAGGAATTACTACCACTGTTGGCAACAAAGGTCTAGGTTTTTCCCAGAATGAAGGGCAGATTGGAAGATGTTTGTGTAAGAATTGCAACACTGCAAGACAGACATGGATTTTGAAAGCAGAAGACTTGAGAAGACTGGAAAAAATGAAGTATGCCTCACAGAATGCACAAACAAGATATGTGCTGAGAGGAAAACTGGGTATAAGAGGATGTAGTGGGCAAGAAAGAAGACTATGCTGATAAGGACAAGTAATGCATATGGATGAGGACAGTTGTATAAGGAAATGTGAATCACTTAATGCAGTTGGAGCTTGTGGAAGGAGACCCAGGATGACATGGGATGAACTGGTCTAAGTTGACATTAAGACCCAGAACCTCATAGAGATGAAAAAGGACTGGGATATCTGGCAACTACAAGGCTTTCAAGAAGACCTACCCACATCTACAAGAACTGACTTCTGGAAACACAGCATATGTAGATAAGTGCACAAACAAGCATTTCACCTAATCTCCTATCCTATTCCGTAACACCAATCCATTTTTTCTTGCTACATGGGACCATTTCACTTGTTAGCATCCATCATCCAGTAATTATTGCTCTCTGCTACTAGTTAGTGATCATTACCCAACCCCATTGAACCACCAAATTATCTCCCCTCAAGCACCATGTCAGCCTCTCCCTACTACTTCTGCAACTTACCCATCTACATGTCATCTTTCTCATCCTTCTCCTGCTGACTGTATCATTAATCACTATCACTATCTTGCTGTGCTCCTCTGTACCCTATCCAGCACTCTCACATCTACCCTTAAACACTACCTAATCTTTATAGTTGTTGCCAACCTTCCATTGCCCCATTTCTTGCAATACCCCACCCTTTCACACCTAATCACCTTATACTATGAGGAGCCACCTGAACTTGCAGCTCCTGATCATTTTCACCCCCTGTTCTGAGCCATGAAGCTCCTCTACAAGAACCTGCTCTCTCATACCCCTCTTTGCATTGCATAAAACCTCTCCAAAGGGTTTTGTAGTTTTGTGAGCTGCGTGGTGACCTCGCTAGTACCAGAGGGATGAAAAAAGCACACAGTACATGCTGTAAGTTGGTTGGTGTTCAGAAGGGCATCCAGCTATAGAAACCATGCCAAAGCAGATAATGAAGCATGATGTAGCCCTTGGACACATTAGATCCTGTCAAACCATCCAACTCATGCCAGCATAGAACATGGATGTCAAATGATAGTGACAATGGTTAATTAAAAAGAACCCTTTTAATTAATCCTACAATTTTCAAATAAAGGGCTATTATAACAGAAACATAAACTTGGCTTGTGTTATGATGATCAACTGATAGCAGTGTGATAAATATACTTCTATAACAGTTCAAAACAGGTTGGCAAACTCTACTTACTTAGATGTGATCAGTCTAGTTAGTGACCCATGAGAATGCAATCACAGAAAACTTTAACTATGTCAGTTAAGTTTAAAGGACTGTTACCTCTCATGATGTCAAAGAGGTTCTTTCAGTCTCTCTCTCTCTCTCGTGTCAGGGCATATCCATGCTGTAGACGAATAATGGTTTGTTCCTCCTCTATTTATTTCTGTCTCTTGCAACATCACCCAGGACTTTCTCGCTTTGCACGTTCATTCTCTTCATCCAGTTGAACATCTTCATTCTCTGCCTTCCTCTCACTCTCTTTCCCACCAGCTCAGTCTCCACCATGTAACGCTCCATTCTGAGAAAATGACCAACAAATCTCCACTGTCTCTCTCTGATAGTATCCATCAACTGTCTCTTCACTTTCATCTTCTTCAACACTTCCACATTCATCCCTCTCTGCACCCACGAGATTCTAAGCATTTTTCTATACAACCACATTTCTGCAGCTTTGAGTTTCTTTTCCATGACTTTGTTTATCGTTCAAGATACAATTCACTTTCAGTGGAAAGTTTATATTACAATATCTGCCATCCAAAGACAGGACAGGAGTTGAAATTAATATATAGCATAATATGAATTTGAAAAAACAAAGAAAGCAGTCAACTAGCAAAACCATTTGAGTTTTGGATAAAATGCCTTGTAATATTTGTTCTGACAACGCACTGTGTTCAAATCCCACTGAGCTCAGCTTTGCCTTTCGTCTAGGATGCTGGATTAGTAGAACTATTTGAGTATTAGATGATATGCCCAGTGCTCTCTGTTCCAGCCCTATTGCCTTCTGACAGCAATACCTGCAATGATACTGCTAAGCTGTATTGACCCTAAAGCAGCAATCTTTCCTTTGGACGATTGCATGCATGGGCAACTGCCAGTTTTCCACACACAAAATAAGAAAGAGCGGGGAAAAGAAAACTTGCCCAGAACTGAATACACAAATGCAGATACATGGTCAATTAACTGACAGAGGCCTCTGGATGAATTTCAAAGAAAGGTACTGTAAACTGAAAAAATCATTTGATATCAAAAGGAAGGTCTATGTAAGTCAGAAGTGACTACTATTATTGTAACATCCACTTTTCTATGCTAGATTGAGTCAATTTTTGCAGCTAAATGCTGTTCCTATCACCAGGAAGCTAAAATTTCCTGTAGTCCTCTGCACAATGACATCATTTGTAAGGATGGTGATCTGGCTTTCAGGCAGCATGCAAACATCAGCAAGACAAGCAGAAAACAAACATACACATATTCAATGGGCTTCTTAGTTTCCACCTACCAATTTCACTCACAAGGCATTGGTCAATTCAAGGCCATAGTAGAAGATACCAGATTGCAATGATACACATGAGAAAGAAACCCTAAACCTTGTGGTTATGAAGCAAAGTTTTTCACCACACAGCCAGCTACTAATGAATGCATAAAAACTGGAAAATACTGATAATATTTGATTTACATGTAAAAAGATACTTAGAATGAAGTATTAAGTCCTTTTATAAATGAAAATACCATGCAATAAAAACTGGATGGTAGTTTATCTAACACATATGAAAAGCAAGGCCATCAAACGGACCTGTTAACATCAATGTTCATACACAATTTTATGCCAAGTTGTAAGACAGGTTCTTGATACAGTAGCTTTCTACACTGACTGGACTTGTGTTATCAATTCTTTAAGTTCCAATGTTCTCAAACCTTATTTGATTGCCTCTTCCCAGATCTTCCATAAATTCATGCTCATATCCTTTCATATCACAAACTCAGAACACCTGTCATTTCTCAAACATACATCTGCCCTTACCTCAGATGTCTTACCACCTAAGTCACAGCATGCAAAGAAAATCTTACAAATACTTCATAAAGTTTGCTCCTTGCTCAAAGACTTGCCAGGAACTGTAAATCTATCATAATATTCCTTTTTCCAATCTTACTACTCAACCTCGCTCTTTGGTTAATTGTATCATCAATAAAGAATCTTGTCTACAACTGTAAAACTATTTGGATCATTTGAGTGTCATCAAATACATGCCTACTCATGTTGCCTGTTGTTAACCCAGTGCAGATAGTACGCCCAAAGTTATGCTTTCCTACTCAACTCACCAAAATTCCTACATTGCATGTAAATCCATTATATGCATTAGTTTCATAGTATTAAATTCTTTCTCATACCTTTACAGTACAGGACCACTCTCCTGTTGCAACTGGACGTTTGCTGACCCTGCTGCTAATAAATACTTTTAGCTTGCTTCGTCACTTAACCTTCATTATTTACAAATGCAAAAAAAAAAAAAATTAATACATTTTTAGCACTATTATACTCATTTTTTCATCTGGTATACAAGCTGAAAGAGTTACTCACATGGGTAACATAAGAAATGGTTTAGTCAATAAGTGTTTATAGCTTCTTTACTACACATAAAGTCAAGCATGATCACATTATCAGGACAATCAATATAGCACATGTTGTAGACGTAAACTGCCCATCCACTGAACCGATATAGGATGAAATCTAAGGAACTATTATATCATCAACTAGTCAGCCCCAGCAGCTATATTAAACTGGTGTCTACCACACTAGTAATTCACTGCAGAAAATTGAAATGATATTTTAGACATGGGCACAAAAAAAAAAAAAAAAGGCTATCCGAAATTTAACCAAAAGAACACATATGTAAGGTTATTTAAACCAACCATTTAAAACCATAATCTAAAATTAATAAAATATATCTCCATGTGTCCTCTTTGAGCGTCTAATTTCTGTCTCATGACAGTAATCAGAGGAGAAATCTGGTTATTGAGGGATGCCAATCTTTAAGATGGAGATTTCTCTGTTGCAATCAAGTCGTGTAAGCTGGACAGTAAATATCAACGATTTTATTTTAATAATAATGTGACAGAAATAGGGAACAACATTTGGGTAGGAAGTGAAACCTAACTTTTTATCAACTCTTTCAAGATAATGGTCGATGACAGAGAGAAGGGGAAAAATAGATGAGAAGCTGATGGGAAACAAAGTTTGTAGATGACAGAAAGAAAATATACAAAAAGTTGGGAGAAATGAAAAAGAGGGAGATGGACATTGTTTAAAACATTTTGAAACAAGGAGTAAGAAAATTATTATAAGAAATAAATTTGTCGAAGAACAATTTTATGTTTTCACATCCAAATAACGAACGAAACAGACAATAAGAATAAGGGCCGTTTACTTAAGACAGACATCATGAAGAAAGATTTATGGAAGGGAAACGAAATTACTGAGGCGTTCATGCCCCCCCCCCCTCTTCAAGGGCCATTATCGAACGTCAAGTGGAATGGAAAGAGAACCAAAAATTGAAAGAATGGAGTCGTTGATTCGGCCAACACAACAGCATAAATCGAGTCACTCTATGGCGATAAGAAAAATCAAAAAAAAAAAATCAACGACAATGAAATGAGGAGAGGAAGTGTGACCGTCTGCCTGTCCCTTTATCCAGTATATTTTGATTTTGTGTGCATGCGTGCGTGTTTTGTTTGGGGATATCAATGTGACTGATGGAATGGATTAGCTTTTATCTCGCACAGACTGACCAATATTTAATGTCAAAAACAATAAATGTGTGTGTGCCAGAGAGAAACGCCAAAACGAAAGGGGGCAATATCAAGATGAGGGGACGACAGAGCTGGAGTGATGAGGGAGATATTTATTTTGACTGAGAGACATGCACAAAGAAAGCAAAAAAAAAAAAAAAAAAAAAAAAAAAAAAAAGGAAAATGTCTCTTTCGGCTCTGTAAAGAGTAAAGAAGAAAAAAAACTTACTACACTATACTTTCAACAATATAGAGACACAAATACACATTCTATAGATATCTATATATATATATATATATTATAAACACTAACAAACATACCGGAGGCACACGAGTCGGAAGAACATGCGAGAAAGAAGAGAAAATGGACATTAGGATAGACACACACACACAAAATACTTAAAGACGAGACACCTCCACCCTGAAGATTAAAAAAAAAAAAAAGGTTATGGCAGTGACAATTTCAAGAGAAGCTAAATACTATATTTTCATGTGTCGGTTGTATTTTATCGTATGCTATAAAGTGTGTTGTAGAGAGAGAGGGGGGAGGAAGAAAGAGAGAGAGAGGTGAGAGAGAAAATAAGGAAGATAACATGGATCTTACAACAGAACAATCAAAAAACTTATCATTTGACAGACAAGAAACAGGGTTGTATGTACTCCGCAAAATATATGTTTCCGAAAATTTAGACAAAGAAAAGGCTATTCTTAATATAAAATTCAGGAAATGATGAATATTGAATAAAACTGGTTTTTACTTTAAAAAAAAAAAAAAAGAACGGAATTCTGAAACAATAGCTTTCTGGTTTGTAGATGAGGTAACATGTTTACAGAATAGAACACATTTGAAATTACGAAAAGATGAAAGATAGGGACATGTCTCTCAACATACATTAATTTCAAAACAGTTACAGTATTTTCACTTTACTATATATATATTCATACACAGTAACGTTTACAACCACATTTACAACTTTATATAACATTACATTCTATTTTAACACCATCTTCTAAAGAACCAAAGTAATAAATATGCTTAAGCTTTCTCGATAGCACTTAGGAAACTTCATAAACAGACGCAGACAAAATTGTTCCATTTCTCCGAATTCCTTCTAATAGAAATTTAATTACTTTGTAAAAAAATAATGTTCCAGTGATTAAAAAGAGAAACGGATAAAAAAAATAATAAACACTCAAATATCTTCCTTAATTTTAATAATGTCCGTTCAAATGTAAGGAATGGATTATGCACGAAAGCATATCATAGACTTTGAAGTATAGAGGCAGAGAAACTTGTCGAAGACAATCACCCATTAATATGACGAGAGAGTGAGAGAAGGCAACACAAAACACTGAATTAAACGACTCGAAATCTTCCTATAAAACCCATTTTGTTCATTTGTGTGTGTGTGTGTATGTCTATTTTTGTTTAGACGATGTGATGTGATTCTGTATAATAAATATCAATAGATTTTGTAATACAAGAGCAAGTGGTTGATTATTATATACAGAAAGTGTTATATAGCGGCTTAAAAGCGTGTGTTTATGCATCTATGTGTATATATATAAAACGATTGCGTGTGTGCTATGTAGATATAAGAAACCATGTTGTTAAAAAAGAGTTTTTGACAGATGAGAAGTGGAAGAGAAAGATGGATAAAGATACAGAGAGAGGGGACGGAGTCTTAAGTCTAACAAAGCAAAAGAGATCTCTTTATGGCACATCTGCATTTCAATACTGCACACACGTTTAGCGGTTCCATGAATATACATACTGTGTGTGTGCGCATTATACATGTATATGTATATATAGATATAGATATATAATCAAATTAAAACATAGGGTAAAAAGTCAGATATTAATTAATATCGATTTATTATCAGGAAGCTAACACATTGAAAGAATCAGAGAGATTCAGAAAAAATATTTGAGATCTTAGGGGATTAAAGTATATGTTTATATATAACGATGACCACTAAAGTGGACATTTAATGTGCTAGAAGAAGATCACATGTTGTGTCTACTAAGACCTAATGGTTCTCAAAAGAATTTCTTTTGAGAACTATTAGGTTTTAGTAGACACATGTGATCTTCTAGCATCATTAAATGTCCACTTTAGTGGTCATCGTTATATATATATATATATATATACACACACGTGTATGCATATATGTTAAAGAAAGGAAGAGCGAGAATAAAGGATGTTACATAAACATACACACAAAAGACAAATGTACGTTTATAAGTATTTATATGATAATTGAAGAGGAAAAACTATATATGTAATACACAAACCGATTTGTGATGCGTTTATAGAGAATAAACCGAGAGAAGACACAAGAAAATGAATGTTACATTTTCGTATGAATAAAGGAAATAGCTTTAAAATTGAGTGGGATACAGTTGATGTTAGATAGAGTAGGTTTACTGTGTTTATTCACTCAAGCCTCATGTGTCAATTATATATTAAGTGACAATGTGTAATTTAGAAAGGTTTCATTGAAAAAATCAGACGACAAAGAAAGCTATACGGTGGATTGATTTAAAAAATAACAAAAACACGTATGAGAGGTTTTAGCGGATATTTGTAAGATAGGAGTCACTAAGAATAAATACATATTTTTTCATCGACTTCAATATATACATATATATGGTATGTATGTATATATATATGTTTTTTTATTCGAAGCAGAAGATTCACTCCGTGTCATACATAAGCTTCGAAAGAATAAACTGTGCATCCAGTAATTATTTTTTTTTCTACCAGAAAATACACCTAAACGGATAAAGATATTTTTCGTATTTCCTTCTCCTTACTTGCGATATTTCTTCTTCACTTGGCTCATTCGGGGTAGATAGAAATTGTCGCTCAATTTATCTAATCTTTGCACATCAATGATAGGGTTTATTATTATTATTATTATTTTTTTTTAACAGGAAAAAAAAACAGCAAAGACAACAACTGGACGGCCGAAATCTGGTGAGAAATAGAAAGAAGAAAGCGGCAGCAGATACAAATAACAGGTCTCCTTACCTCCCTAAATAACAGTTTAGACATAAGATTCCCGCCATTTATTCGACTGCATAAAGCCGCCATTTGCTTTGAATGATGATCATGTGACCACCAGATGTCGCTGCTGGCTCAGCGGGCAACAACAACAACGACGACGACGATGTTAGCGAAAAACAAGGAATCGCTGCATGCCGGTACTTAGCAGCGCCGCACTAAATGACATCCTTCGATAGACGCAGTTACTGCAGCTTTTTTTTTTTCTCTATACCACATACATTTGCATCTCCAAATGCAAAAATATAATTTTGTTACTTCTTCAAAAAATAAAAATAAATTATTAAGTATAATTTTATGCTATGAAAATATTTCTTTTGAAATAGATATTAACAAAACGTTTCTCAATGAATCCCCCTCCCCCTCTTACTCCGTCACTAATCAATATCGTTTATTAAATTGATATTCTTACTTTTGAAGGCATGAAGATCTCAACTTCGTTACATTTCCCTCTAGCATAACTCATAATTTCCTGTTTATGCAACAACTGGAATTTTTTTCTCCTTTTTCTTTTTGTTTCCTACTAATTGTAAGTTTTAACTTGGGGTAAAAAAAAAAAGAAAAGAAAATACAACAAAAAGACAAACACAAACTTTCTTACCTGAATTTCTGAAGTCTTGAAACTGAAATTACTTTCCTTTAGCTTTTAGCAACTGCAGACAATGCATATCTGCATTATATTGATGCTTGGTGTTATTTATAGATGCTCACAAATCTTAAGACTGATAATTTCTCCCTTTTCTTGTACCAGTGTCACATTTCTTGTCTCCACATTCTTGTTTGAAGCAGCATATTTAACATCAAGAATTGTTACATACACTATTGTGATTAATACTGGCACCAGTTTTATAATATCACAATGCCAAAGAAACTGCTACATAAACACTTGATCCAGCTGCCAAATTGCCCTCAAATCACAGCCCAAAAGGACTCATTGAATATTGTGGTCCTGAATGTGGCTGAGAAGATGGGAAGATCATATTTGGAACATCTTTGTCCACAATCAGCTCAATCAGAGTTGACCTGAAACTAAACAACAACAACCATAATTCTTTTCCTCTTTTTTTTTTCTGCTATGAGTACATCATCATCATCATCATCGTTTAACGTCCGCTTTCTATGCTAACATGGGTTGGACGATTTGACTGAGGACTGGTGAACCAGATAGCTACATCAGGCTACAATCTGATTTGGCAGAGTTTCTACAGCTGGATGCCCTTCCTAACGCCAACCACTCTGAAAGTGTAGTGGGCACGAAGGCCAGTCAGGCGGTACTGGCAACAGCCACGCTCAAAATGGTGTATTTTACGTGCCACCTGCGCAGGAGCCAAAAGTATGAAATTTCAGGGGAGGGTGCTAGTTTATTACATTGACTCAGATTCTTGACTGGTATTTATTTTATCAACCCTGAAAAGAAAAGCTCATAGCATAAAGCTGGAAGAAAAGTTGCTTGGCATTTTGACCAGCCTCCTAATGATTCTACTACTACTTTGCTTCCTTATAACAACAATCATATCAGGTCCTCTATATCCTATAGACATAGCTGTGTGGTTGAGAAGTCCACTTTGCAACCACAAAAGTTGACTGGAAAGTTCATAAGCTGATCAAGATACTTTCATGGAATGTGACCAAATGAAGTTTATTTATCAACATAGACTTCTTGTGCTCCACACACTACTTACATCAGTGTTACTGTGCTTAGATCCCATTGGTGAAGAAGCTTTCTTCCTGTTGGTCAAAAAAAAGTCATCAACTGCAGGTATGGCATTATCATCACTGTGATACTGGTTCCCAGCCAAGTGGTTTTTTTCATATGTTGGCGAATAAATGATAGTCAGATGGAACCAGATCAAGAGCATAGGGACAGTGACTAACTAGTTCAAAGTCACAGCCATGCACAGCAACCATTGAAAGCAAGGACTACTGTGCTGGAGAATGGTCCTGATGAAACAAAACACCATTCATCAGTTTTCCTGGTCATTTGGTCTTGATAGCCTTTCATAATTGCCTCAGCAAGTTGGCATAATATTCTCTATTGATGGTGCAACCCTTTTGAAAATAGTCAATAAACACAAGACTTTTTGCATCTCAAAAACTGAGGCCATCACCTAACCTGCAGATGAAATAATTTTGGCCTTCTTTGGAACAGGTGAGGAGGGGTGTTTGCCCTGCATGTATTGTCTCTTTGTCACTGGCTCAAAGTGATGAAGCCAACATTTATCCTGGTTTAGGAAACACTCAAGGAAACCTGCTGGATCTCTCTCAAACAATGTCAGGTCTTCCTGTGATGTGATCAGCTTGGTGCACATTTGATAATGTGTCAGAAGACATGGTGCCCACTGAGCAGAGAGGGAATGGCTTGCTCATCAAGCCAAGTTCATTGAGCAGAATATTCTCAACTCTCTCATGAGATATGCTGATAACATTAATTACTTGTCCAACCCATGCCAGCATGGAAAACGGACGTTAAATGATGATGATGATGATGACAAGTTATTAAACCATTGCACTTTTAGCCTATATTTGAAAATAGTAGTTTTATTAGACATTATGTTATATAATATAATTCATTACCATCTATAACATTTATCTTTATAGCACTTTTTCCATAAAAAATACACTTGGCACATAGTAGCAGCATGGAAAATATGACTTGGCAAGCTAAATGAGCTTATTCTGTTGCAAGTATTTGAACTAGGCTTCCTGTCTAAGAATAGTTTCTTCTTTCTCCTACCAATCTGTTTGATCTCTAAAGAGCATCATGGACTCTGATTAAGCCAGAATCCTGCCTCTCCACTCACTTGAAAGTTAAAAGTCCTCATCATTTAAATAGCCACTTTTCACACTTGCATGAGTCAAGAGTATGATATATCACTGTCCCCATAGATCCTGTGTCATATCCCTGATGAAGCCTCAACATCCTGAAATCCAAACTCTTCATATTTTCTTTGGTTTTCATATACCATGGTCACCTTTTCCTGTCAGCACTTAGCATTTTCCACCCTATAGATAACATTGTGTCACAATGTTGGTGCCAGTGCAGCTGGTTTTTCTACACTCAAAAAGCTGATGACTATAAAGCCTATTTGCTTTCTCACTTCACCTATGTGCAGCTGTTGTATAAGTTACCATTGCTCTCTCTCAATGGATTATATTCAATGCAACTCAGATTTTTCACTTCAATTCCCTACTTGTCTTATCTCTGCCCTATTGCTCATTTTCCAGAACTTTTTCGGATACATTTTGGCACCTCAAAGAGTATTTATATGGCTACTGGATCTGATAGTAAGTCTGAAGTTTCTCCAACTTGCAAGCCAGTTCCTTTGCAAGGGTTCTAGTCGATCTGATCAACAGAACAGCCTGTTTGTGAAATTAATGTGCAAGTAGCTGAACAGTCTACAGACTTGTGTACCCTTAATGTAGTTCTCAGGGAGATTCAGCTTGATACAGAATGTGACAATACTGGCCCTTTGAAATATAGATGCAACTCATTTTTGCCAGCTGAGTGGAATGGATCAGCATGAAGTAAAGTGTTTTGCTCAAGCACACAGTGCGCCACGAGGAATCAAACTCATGACCATATCGTTTCTACTCTAGGCACAAGGCCTGAAATTTTGGGGGAAGGGGCCAGTTGATTAGATCGACCCCAGTACGCAACTGGTACTTGATTTATCCACCCCGAAAAGATGAAAGGCAAAGTCGACCTTGGCGGAATATGAACTCAGAACATAGAGACAGATGAAATACTGCTAAGCATTTCGCCAGCCATGCTAACATTTCTGCCAGCTTGTCGCCTTAAACTCATGATCATATGATTGTGAACCAAATACCCTAACCACTAAGCCACACACACACACACATACACACAAACACATACACACACACACAAACACTCCCACACACACACACACACGCACACACATACATGTATATCTAATATGCCAATTAAACATTTTTTATGAGGCTTTGGCCATGCTTCATATTTGGCAGAAATTTTGGGATATATTTGACTTAACATTTGTATACTAGGCATACACTTATCTTTTACTTGTTTCAGTAATAGGACTGTAGCCATGCTAAGGCACTACCATGAAGGGTTCTGCTAAACAAATGAAGAATTCTGCCAAACAAATCAACTCCAGTTCTTAGTTTTAAGCCTGGTACTTATTTTATTGGTCCCTTTTACTGAATTGCTACTATGGGAATGTAAACAACCCAAGACAGGTTGTTATGTGTTGGTGGTAGTGGTGATGGCAGAAAAACACAAAGATACACACACACACACACACACACACACATTTTATGAAGGTTTGGCCATTTTTCATATTTGGAAGACATTTTGGAATATATTTTACTTATGTATACAGGGTATTCTGGCTAAATTTGATGATTTTTTTATGTCTCCTTTTTTCAGGGTCAGTGTAGGAGAGCATAAGGATTAGAGTCATAGTTGAGAAAAAGTTAGCTGACATGGAAAACTGGAAGCCATTTGCAAATTCCTTTCTATTATAGACACAAGGTTTGAAATTGTGTGGGTGGGGAGGGGGGCAAGTCAGTTACATCAACTCCACTACTTGACTGGTACTTATTTTATCGACCCAAAAAGGATGACAGGTGAAGTTGACCTCTATGGAAATTGAATGTAAAGACAGATGAATCCCATTAAGCATTTTGGCCAGTGTGCTAACGGTTCTGCCAGTTTGCTGCCTTAAGCCATCTTAAGCCATTGGAAAAGAGTTACCAGTATCATGACTATTTACACCAGGTATCAAAAAACTGACATCAGGCTCAATGCTTTGTGAACATTGTAAAGGCTGGAAGACATGACATGAATAGCTGCAACATAGACTATGTTACCACAGCCAGCAGAAAGTTAATGGTCTCCAGGGGTAACTTCAGTGAGAGTGGCATCATGCTAGCCCACTTCATTGAACAGGGCCTTCGATTTAGTTCATATGGCTATGTGAAATTGCTGGAGACTTTGATCAAACTCCAGCTGAAGCGAGTTGCTGCTGAAAGGCTATATTTTTTGGCAGCAGGATTCAGCTCTGTACCCTAGCTCCAGAAAGAATCAGAAGTAGTTTTGAGAGAATTTCTATGACTTCACCAGTCCTAATTTCAGGCCTCTTAATTCCTCTGATTATAATCCCATGGATTACCATGTCTGGGGCACAGTTGAGAAAGACACCAACTGCCTAGCACTAAAGCCAAGATGGCGACCAAGATCAAGGAGGTGTTAAAAGATCTTCCCAGAGACACTGAGGAATGCATGCACCAGGTTCTGGAATTGTCTTGAGGCCATGGTGGAAGGTGAGGGCAGCTACTTTAAGTAAACTGTTAACTCCTAACCATAATCTAGCTGATAGTTTTTAGTATTTCAAAATACTTTTATTTTTAGATGTGATGTGTTTTCTTTTCCTTTTAGGCCAACTGTCAAATTCAGCCCAAATGCCTGGTACATTGGATTACTGGGTCCATATTTGAATAAATTTAATTAAATACAATGGTGAATGAGAAAGTAATGCAAATAAAAACTGCATAACCTTCTGACTCACCCTTGCGTAATATAGCCAGCTGGGATTTGTAATATGGGTTGGCAATATGTGCCACCCTTTGCTAATTGTTTTAGGTAACTATGTAGTCACATGCAGAGATAAACATCCTCTCAATTCCTCCACCTTCAATCCAACAGCTCATCCAGGATTTGACATCTGGATGAAGAGTGACCAGTACCCAGCTAGTGCTCATTTACAGCTGACTATATTGGAACACTGTGAAATTAAATACCTTGCTCAAGGACGTAATGTGCCATCCAGTCCAGAAATTGAACCAATATCCTCATATTCATGAGTGTCATACTCTAACAACTAAGCTACGTGTCTCATTAGTTATGTATTTCAAAATATTTAGTTTGATATATCTTTGAATAAATTTAGCTTAAGTACAACTCTTAATTATGATTTAAGATATGCTCAGTCATCATCGTCACCACCACCGCCGCCGCCGGAAGTAAGAAACAGGAAGTAAGAGTGAGAGAAAGTTGCGGTGAAAGAGTACAGCAGGGTTCGCTACCATCTACTGCCGAAGCCTCGTGGAGCTTTAGGTGTTTTCACTCAATAAACACTTACAATGCCCGGTCTGGGAATTGAAACCACAATCCTATGACCGTGAGTCTGCTGCCCTAATCACTGGGCCATTGCGCCTCCACAATCTACTCATTATATTATGATGAAAGTGTAAAGGTATTATACTCTTGCTGTAATGCAATGACAGAATCAGCAAATTCTGGTCAGGAAAATTTGTATCATTTGTTTAATTACTTTAATAGTTAATGATAATTTTAATCACTTATTAACTGACGATGCATCACTTGTACACAATAACAACATAATTTGCATAATGAAATTTACCTTGTTTTGCTTTACTTTGGGCCCAAAACTGCTAGATGATGTGAAAGGAATACCATCATGACATCAGTGCCATCTCAAACCATAGGCACACAGAGCAGTTGTCTGGGGAGGAGGGTGATCACATGTCTAGGGGTCCAAATCTGAGTTATGTATGCTGTGGCTTACTGTCAATAAATAAATAAATACTATAGGGCCCAGTGCATTGATTTGCCTGGGGGCCTATAATGCTGCTAAGATTGCTCTGCATAGCAAGTCCCATCCCTCTCCAGTTCTGACCAAAACTGATTTGTTCCAGAACAGAAAGAGAGAGAGAGAGGTGGGGAGTTGACTGCAGTAGTGGACTGCTACTTAATTGATTAACCCTGAAAGGATTAAAGGTAAAGTTGATGTTGGTGGGGTTTGAATTTAGAGTGCAGAGAGCTGGAACAAAGCAATCTATCTGATGCCCATATGATTTTACAAATTGGCTTTCTAAATTACAATACACAATAGGCACAGCTATGGCTGTGTGGTTAAGAAGCTTACTTCCTAACCATGTGGCTTCAAGTTCAATCTCACTGTGAGGTACCATGGGCAAGTGTCTCCTACCATAGCCCTGAGCTGACCAAAGGCTTGTATGTGGATTTGGTAAATGAAAACTTGAAGAAGCCTGTAATATAGATATGTTTGTGTGTGTGTGTGTAGCCTTGTCTTGATATATGTGATAGTTGTAAACAAGAATCACTATCATACATGTATGTTGTTTGATTCCAGCTTACTGTGAAAATCATATCAGACCATAGGGAACTATTACTTTGTCTGGACACAGATAAGTGTTGGTGACAGGAAGGGCATGTAGTCGTAGAAAAATCTGCCCTAACACACCCGTAACAAGCATTGAAAAGTGGATGTTAAATGATGATGATAATGATGATATATGCAAAAAAAAACAAACAAACATTCATTTCAATATCTTCAATAAAAAAATAAACAAAATACTTTATCAAATTTGTCATTTATTGAAATTTACCTTTGGTTTTTTATTCCCAATATTTTTTATTCCTAATATTTTTTCTTGTGACTTTTTATCCCTGATATTTTTCCTGTGATTTTTTTTTTTTTTTTTTTGATTTATCATTTAAAAAGGTTTCAATAGGAAAATAATCTATCAAATGGTAAGTTACATTTTCCCCTCAGACAAACCTTCAAATATTTCAATTCATATAAATGTCATGTTATGGAAAATTTAGAGTTATGCTTATCTGGCAAGGGACTTAATCTGAGATCAAGTTATGAAGTAGAGACATTTCTTTTCTTTTTTTCCTAATCTTTTAGTTGGGAGTGAAGGCAGTGCCCCTAACAGGGTTTCTGTGACTGATTGGAGAGCAGGAAGAAAGGATACTCAAACTGGAGATCTAATGCAAATGTTTGCAGCCGAGTGGACTCAGCTAAAGATCAAGATGCTATGCAATAGTGTTAAATTGTGTGATATATTAACTCTGTTACCTAAATAAACCATTACTTACTTAAGTTCTTCATTCCTTTTAGAGGATAGTCCATCCATCAATGACTTTTTATCACTGTTCTCAACTCTGGGCTGTCCTTAATGTATGGTCTTGTTGGTTTTGAATTATCAATGATATTTCTTCTGTAACTTTGATTTTTTTTTATGTAGTGCTGTCAACCCTTTTCAAACCCATTTTTATTCCTGGAAAGAGGTGGTTCATATTAGCCTGGCCTCTATCCTTTGACCTGTCCAGCATGGTATAGCTCTCAGGGTTGCTGAGGGGTACAAGCCACACATGCTGCAATAGGGACTTGCCTTTGTGGTTTGAAGCACACTATGGCAAGATTTTAAATCAGAGTTCAAAGAGCAGGAACAGCTATCACAAGGATATCCTGTCTGATATTCTTACTGTTCTGCAAATCCAATATCCTGGATTGATACTTTTTTTATTGAACACTGAAAGGATGAAAGGCAAAGTTGGTCTCAACAGAAATTCACAACAAATGACAAGAAACATTCTATCTGATGTTCTTATGCATCTGCCAATTCACTATTTATAAAATTACATTGTGGAAGCAGCATGTTAGCAATTTAAAACAAATACATACACCCTAGTCACTTTTGTTTTTACATTATGATAGTAATACACACCATAAAGTGTTAAAAAAAAAAATGATGTCTCATATAATTCCACAGCTTTTGGTAGTTTATAATATTACCATGAAATAAAACAAAAGTGAACATCACACTATACATGTGCTTTTGAATGGCTGTCATCACTCTTCCATTATAGATAGATATTATTTTTATTAAATAAAGAAATCATAGAATGTATATTTTACCATTATGTAATATAAAGATATGTAATTTGTTATATAAAATGTTTGTTGCACAATATATTAGAGGATACTCTTTTACAGGCTTCCTTCAGTTGCCATACTGGAGCACCACCTTGAATAATTTGGTCAGACAAATCAATACCAATGATTATTTTATATCTAGTACTTATTCTTTTACTCACATTTGGCTGAAATGGTATGTTATGGCAACATAAACAAACCAACACCAGCTGTCAACTGCTTGGGGACAAACACCCACACATGAACCTATCAACAAATGAGCAATGTAGTGCCGATCTTAAATTGGAGAGGGAACCTTGGGGAGAACCAAGAAGACGGGACAAGTTAGTGAGATAGGGTCTTCAGATGCTGGGCCTCACAAAAGAGAATTGTGGTTGTCCATACATACAGGTATGTCCTCTATGTAACCCTCTCAGCTGAGGGGTCCTTCCCTTGAGGGCTTGTGGGTACTGGTGTCACGTAAAAAGTACTTGTACTGATGCCATGCACAAGTGCCTGTGCTGGTGCCAGGTAAATGCACTCATGCTGGTGCTATGTAGAAGTGAACACCCATATTGATACTACACAAAAAGCATCCAGTAAACTCTGTAAAGTGGTTGGCCTTAGGTAGGGCACCCAGCCCTAGAAACCATGCCAAAATAGACAGTTGGAACTTGGTTAGCTCTCCAGCTGACCAGCTCCTGTCAAACAATCCAATCCATGCCAGCATGGAATGTAGATGTTAAATGATGATGTTGGTGATGATGATATGTATGTATGTGTGTGTGTATGTAAAAAATCAATAGATAGATAGAAAAAGAGATATATTGTTAGATAGCTAGGTAGATATGATAGACTTCTACACAGTTTTAATTTAATAACTCATAAGCCAGTGACCAGCCTGAAGCTTTAGTAGAAGGCCCTTGCCCAAAGTGCAATGCAGTGGGCTGAACCTAGAACCTTGAGGGAAACAAACTTCTTCAAAAAAATTTATTACGTGTGTCATTTATAGAAATTTTCTGGTGACTTTTTATACCTGATATTTCTGCTATGACTTCTTCCTTGGATTCATCATTTCAATATGGAAATACTATTAATTACAAAATAACTGTGCTTATATACTCTTTTACTTGTTTCAGTCATTTGACTGCGGCCATGCTGGAGCACCACCTTTAGTCAAGCAAATCGACCCCAGGACTTATTCTTTGTAAGCCTAGTACTTATTCTATTGGTCTCTTTTGCCAAACCACTAAGTTACGGGGACGTAAATATACCAGCATCGGTTATCAAGCAATGTTGGGGGGACAAACACAGACACACAAACATATACACACACATACATATACATGTACATATATACGACAGGCTTCTTTCAGTTTCCGTCTACCAAATCCACTCACAAGGCTTTGGTCAGTCCGAGGCTATAGTAGAAGACACTTGCCCAAGGTGCCACGCAGTGGGAATGAACCCGGAACCATGTGGTTGGTAAGCAAGCTACTTACCACACAGCCACTCCTGCGCCTTATATGGACATTTTTATTTTGTGTTTGCTACACCAACAGTGAAAAAGATTTAAAATTATAAATGCAATGATTCTAATCATTAATATAATCTGTAAATGCTATCATATAAGTCTGTATTAATAACAGAAGGTTTGTTTAACAGACCTTAAAATCTTTAAGGAAGTGAAAAAAGATTTAAAAAAAAATTAATTGTTTCACCACAAAAGTAACCAGTCATAATTCAGTCTTTACTCCACCAATGCAACCAATCAGAATTTAATCCTTCCTCATTTAAAACAACCAATCACTTCAGCCTTACTCCATCAAGTAATCAATTACAATTCAGTCATTCTCCAACCAATCACAACTGCCATGGCTATCATGTTATACCACCGCAACCCTTATTTCAAATATTTCAAAAGCTACACTGTTAAAGCTTATTCGGTTTTTCTTGTGTTTTGCTTGGGTAAATTGTCTCATGTCACTCCTCACTGAACAGAGCTGTGATCAAAATCTTTCTATCTATGGCCACTCATTCCTCTCTATATACATTATGTAATATACCCTACCCTCTTGAAAATGATAGAGTGAAATTTAAATGAGATTTGGCTGCTAATCTTTTTAACAAGTTAAACATACTATAAAGGCTCCTTTGAAATGGTTCTCCCTAGAATAGTACACATCAATTATCCCTAACTGCTTTTGATGACGATTCTCTGAAACTAAATCTAGTCTTCAGACAATGCTGCTTTAAACCATGTGGCTCCAAACTGAGTTTCATTTCCTTATTCTCTTGTCTGGTTCTTCTATCACTTCATGGCTATTTATTTTTCCAACCCATCTACTATTAGAACCATCATATATAATCATTCTCAACAAAAACTATTTTATCCTCACAACAAATAATGGACTGCTTTCCTGTATTCTTTGAACAGACTTCACATGACTGATGTCATTTCCATTCTCACCTTAATTTCTTTGCTATTTGTTCTTGTATGCTCACGATGGAATAAATTATTGAGGAACCTAAGTTACTACTTATCCATCTCTGTCATCTTTGACCTAAGGTGCAGATGCTTGAATCTGTATAGTTTCTATTGTTACATTACTTTAACTTTAGATTTTCTGAGATATTTTGTACTTTTTTAACCTTTTCTTTTATTCTAGCAGATATCTTTCAATGTACCATCAATACATATTATTTTCCCATTCAATTTCATTTCTTCATTACCAAATTTCACCACTTCTTTATTCCCTCATCATCATTATCATAATCATTATCATTGTTGTCATTGTCCTTGTTGTTGTTATTATTCTCAATAAGTGTGATCCATGGCAGAAATAGTACAGCCCCAGATAAAAAAAAGTACCACTATATTTAGGTACATCTGTTCAAATTTTGAGGTCAAATCACACTAATCCAACTTAGTCTTTTATTCTTTTGAGGTTGATAAAATAAATAACTGGGTTTCATTCAATTGACTGCTCTCTCTCCTCTTTCTCTCTCTTTCTCTTTCTCTCTCTTTCTCTTTCTCTCTCTTTCTCTCTCTCTCTCTCTCTCTCAGATATTTATCTTTGTGACATTGATTAAAATACCTGTCGTCATCATCATCATTATCATTGTTGTCATTGTCATCATCATTATCATTATCATCACTGGCGTCATCATTGTTGTTGTTCTGACAGTTATTACTAGATATCAAGTTGCATCCTGCAACCTTAGGCATCTAGTATCTTTCTTACAGTCATTGCTGTGCCAAGCCAATAGGCATTCTGTAGAATCAGGAAATTCATCTCAATGTCCAACTTCATCAGCAAAGTATTCAAACTTCTTATAACCATTCCTAAGACTCCTACTACAAATGGGATAATGGTTACTTTATGACAATTCTGGATTCTTTGAAGTTTGTATTTTAGATTCAGGTAGTTTTCTATTTTCTCACATTCTCTGAATACCACTGGGCAAGCAATATCAATTAAGCAACACATTCATTTCTCTTTATCGAATATGACAATATCTGGGCAAGAATACTTTATTTGCCTGTCCGTTTGAAGTTTCATATCCCATAGTTCCTTTACATGGTCATTTTCAAAGACATGCTCTGTTTTATGGTCGTACTATTTTTCCATACTTTGAAATCCATAATATTTTTATGGATTTGCTAATGCGACATTGTAGCAATTTTGTCATGTTTTGAGCTTTCTTATAAACTCTCTGAGCAAGCATTTTACATTCAGAGACTGTAAGTGTCACAATTCCTTCTTCTTCATCACATATTCTATATTCAACCAAGATGTTCTCCATATATATGCTCTTGTTGATGTTCTAATTTTGCTTGATCCTGTGCAGCTGAAATCAAGCCTTCTGTCTCTTTCTTTAGTACATTCTTCTTAAGCCACTGTAAAGACTTTTGATATTTTTCAGAACTTTTTAAGGTGGCAAGCTGACAGAATCATAAGCACAAAAGGAAAAACGCTAAGCAGCATTTTGTCTGTCTATATGTCCTGAGTTCAAATTTTGCTAAGGTTGACTTTACCTTTCCTCTTTTTGGGGTCAATAAAGTAAGTACCAGTTGAGCAATGGAGTCGATACAATTGACTTACCCCTCCACTGAGGTGGCTGGCCTTGTGCCAAAATTTGAAATCGATATTTTGCAGAACTTTGAAAAGAGTACTGAAAACCTTTCTGATCGTATTGTTGCTCTCTAGCACCAATAACTTCACACATTTTGCTTCCTTCATTTAACATTACCCCTTATCATACTGCTATGAAGCTTTTTCATTGTTGGCCATGTATCTCTTTAAACTCTCTATTTCTTCTTATGTACAGTTTCCTACACTTATCAATCCTTATCCTCAACCTTTTGGCCGAAACACAATCTGTTAATATCTGCCTGAAGATGCAGGGCTTTGCAGCTTGTCAATAAGTTACTTGATTTTATATTTATTTCCCTACAGATATCAAAGTCTTGTATTCCTTCCTACTTACTAAAACCCTAGTATTTGCTAAATTTACCTTGAGGTATCTGAATTTTAGGTTTAGTTTCAACACCTGGAATTTCCTTTGACATTGCCATCAGCTATGAGAACTAGATTGTTAGCATGTCGGAGTTTCCTCAGACAGCAAGTCTTAAACTCCTTTTTGATGACCTAAAGATCTATGATGTATAAGAGAGAACGGAACCTTGATGAACTCCTACCTTCATGCTAAATTTATCATAGGTCTCACTTTACTTACTACATACAATATAGCTTGTATAACACTCACGAGCCATTTGTCTATGCCTACTTTTTTGAGTGACTACCAAATTACTGGAGATGGTACCCTATCCAATTACCTCTCAAAGCCAATGAAAGCGAGGAATAGTGGTTATATATATATATATATATATATATATATATATATATGAATTTAAGTCACAATATATAGATTCAACTAATCCAGCGGTATTCATAATAAAATCTCCTTAATGTATCATTCTACAAAATATATAGAATATATAATACGATACAAAAGAAAACCATAAGGAGTGTATAAAGTTATAAATAATGAAAAAAATATAGCATGCCAAGGGATTATTGTTTAACAAACAGCTAGCTTAATATCTGCATTAATTTAAAGATTGTTTATATTAAGGCAAACATGTAAGTAATTTATTTATAATAAAATATAATAAAACTAGCATACCCATGTCATCAAAAATGCCGACAGTTTTATTAGTGACAGAAAATGGTACATCAGCACAGTGGGGAAAATCATTATCAAATGTCAGCAATCTACTAAATATATGTACATGCACAGAATTGAAGCACTTGAAGAATCAGATATGATTGTAATGTCTTGGTTGAAAATATCATCCACATAATATATATGTTTGTGTATATATCTAGATATATAAATACTACATAAATAATATTATTATAAACAAACCTGAAAGGCTTTGTGAGTTACGGAGAGAAAGCTACTATGGAAGGCTCATAGTATAATAACTATAATAACTTTATATGATATATGTCATAATGATATTTATTCTCGATTTGAAGCAACAAATTTTAAATATAAACAAATGACTGAAAAATGATGAGTTAACCTCAGGCTGAATTGAACTCACAAATTGACACGTTCATAGCTCCTTGCGAATCAGATTGGCCAAATGCTCACCCATCAATTTCAGTCAAATTTAGTTAATATATACTTAAACTGTCTTGATACTACATAAATAAGATTCTTATAAAGAAACCCAAAAGGCTTTGTGAGTTACAGAGAGAAGGCTATTATGGAAGGCTGATAGTATAATTGTTTATATTTAAAAATTGTTGCTTCAAATCAGAGATTAAATATCATTATGATATATATTATATATATTATATACAGTTATAATATATATATACTTATAAATATATATATATATATATATATATATATATATATATATATATATATATATATATATATATATATTTATAAGTACACACACACACACAAACAAACACTTGTATATGTGTTTATATACACACGTATATATATACATATGAAGGTCTTCTTTCAGTTTCCATCTACTCACAAGGATTTGGTCAGCCCTATTATATTGTAGAAAACTATATGCTGGAGCACTACCTTTTAGTCAAATAAATCAACCCCAGGACTTATTCTTTGCAAGCCTAGTACTTATTTTATAGGTCTATTTTCCTGAACTGCTAAGTTACAGGGATGTAAATGCACCAACATCAGTTGTCAAGCAATGGTGGGGGACAAACACAGAAATACAAATGCACACACACACACACACACACACACACACACATACACACACACATATACGAGGGTGAGTCAAAAATTATATGCCCTCTTGCTTTTCAGTGTATTTACACAAAAGCGGGTGATAAACAAGTATTTTTCTGTATAGTCCCCTTTCCTTCCAATTCACTTGGTTCAGTGGTCCACAAACTTGTGTATTCTCTCCAAGAAGTAGGTTTTTGGTTGGTCATGCAACCATTTATGCACCACTTCCTTCACATCTTCATCTGTAAGAAATTGATGACCACATAAACCATCATTGAGCAGTCCAAAAATATAATAGTCAGAAGGGGTGAGATCTGGGCTGTAGACAGGGTGTTCCAGCACCTCAAAATCCAATTGACTAATGGTTTCAATGGTCTGGGTGGCTGTGTGTGGGTGTGCATTCTCATGCAGCAACAAAACTTTCTTCAATAATAGGCTTTGGCGTTTGGTGTGAAGTGCTGGCTTCAGTTTGTTGGCTAGCAAGGCACCGTACCATGCACTGTTGATTGTGCACCCCTTTTCCAAGTAGGCTTCCAATATAAGCCCTTTTGAGTCCCAAAAATGGTTAGTATCACTTTTCCCATGGAAGACTGAGTCTTGAATTTCTTTGTCGCTAGTGAGCCAGAATATTTTCACTCCATACTCTGTCTTTTGGATTCTCCCTCATGATGATGGACCCACGTTTCATGTCTTGTGAGTATTCTGCTCAAACATTCCTCACCTTCATTGTTGTAGCGATCGCGTAAACGTTGGCAGACCTCAAGATGTTTGCGCTTGTGCTTTGTAGTAAGTTCTCTTGGCACCCATCTTGCACAGACTTTATAGAAGCTGAGCTCATCGTGGATGATTTGATAGGCAGAGTTGTTACTAATCTGCTGAGAACAAGCTATCCCATCAATGATAACTCATCAGTTCACCATTACCATCTCTTGAGCTTGCTGAATCTTCTCGTCAGAGGTGGAGGTTGACAGGTGCACTGCTCCCTTTTCATGCATCCGTCCACTTTTAAACTTCTCAATCCACTCATACACACTTATATGCAGTAGTGCACTGTCCCCGTATTGTGCTAAAAGTCTCTGATGAATTTCAGCACCTGACACAGTTCTGACCAGAGAAATTGGATCACTGTTCTTCGTTCTTTGGTGCACATTGCTAGTGGAGCAGCCGTGCTTATACTGTAAAGCCAGAAAGAAAAATAGTGTGATCAAGATCAAACTCTGATCACATGACCACAATAGTATTGGCTATAAGCATGCATGCACAGAAGGCAGTGTGACAATAATAAAGATATAGGTGCAGGAGTGGCTGTGTGGTAAGTAGCTTGTTTACCAACGACATAGTTCCGGGTTCAGTCCCACTGCGTGGCACCTTGGGCAAGTGTCTTCTGCTATAGCCTCGGGCCGACCAAAGCCTTATGAGTGGATTTGGTAGATGGAAACTGAAAGAAGCCCGTCGTATATATGTATATATATATATATATATATATATATATATATATATATATATATATATATATATATAGAGTTATTAATATTTCTAAGTCTCTCTAAAGGAGACTACGGCAGCGGTACTGGAAATTAATAGTTATCGCCAAGCCAACATGGCAGTCCCAAAATTAGGACGAAAGCTGCCGTGAATTAGCTCCAAGAAGCCATCGCCTCTAGCTAGCTATGTGACACACGAAACCTGTGTCCTTTATAACCTTCGAACAGGGGAGGTCAGCAGTGTCCCCCTGCTGGTTTGGCATCTACAGACTAGACTAGTTTCAGGGTGTTGCCCCTTGTCAATGCAGAGTAGCCAAGCCTTAGCCAGGCGGCGCTGCTGACTATCTGCTCGAAGGTTATTTATCTAATTTCAGTGGAATCTATCCACTGGTTTTCAGAAATAGAGTTATTAATATTTCTAAGTCTCTCTAAAGGAGACTACGGCAGCGGTACTGGAAAAAAATGAGAATGTGTGTGTGTCTGTCTGTCTGTCGGTCTGTCTGTCTGTCTGTCTGTCTGTCTGTGTGAATCCCTAAAACTCGAGAACTACGCAACCAATTTCATTCAAATTTTACACATGCCTTACTTAGGGTTCCAGTTGTGTTTTAGTCAAAAAAAAATTATTAACTTCTTGCAGAGTTCGAGCACACGGCAACATAATATCTCCTCCACTATTTAAGTATTACGTGTCAAAAGTGAAACAAAAACACTCATGTCAAATACTTTCACTTTAAAAATGAAACTAGTCCACTAACTGAAACAATCACATTTCGATACTGTAGTGACAGATACTTTCACAGAGAGAGAAAGAGAGAAAGAGAGAGACAGAAAGAGAGAGAGAGAGAGATGTATATGTATACATATACATGTATATGTACACCATTTCGATACTGTAATGACAGATACTTTCAGAGAGAGAGAGAGAGAAAGAGATAGAGAGAAAGAGAGAGAGAGAGAGAGAGATGTATATGTATACATATAGATGTACACATATATGTATATATATATATAGATCTATACATAGATGTATATGTATACATATGTGTAGATGTATATATATATATATATAGATGTACATGTAATATGTACACATATATACATATATACATGCATACAGATATCTATACATATATACACCCATCACACACACATACACATGCACACAAACACACACATTAGTCATTTGTTTTCTTTTCCAAAACTACGTCAAAAGTACTGAATGGATCTTTATGAAATTTGGAAATTATATTCTTTGCATAAAGGCCATAACTCCCATGAAAATTCATATATTTTTGATGTTGATGAAATTTTAACCTGAACATAACAGATGAGCATTATTTAGAAAATGATGTCACACGTTATCGAGGCTACCATTCTTTCTGGATGTGCAAAAGGGGATGACGTCTTTATTCCAAGAATTCCTCTTACTCCATCAGGTGCAGACATTCCTTTTACATTCAGAAGACTACAATTCCCCCTTCGTGTGACTTTTGCCATGTCCATAAACAAATATCAGGGTCAAACACTGTCTGTAGCTGGTCTTCTCTTGGAAGAGCCCTGCTTCTCACATGGACAACTGTATGTTGGCTGCTCAAGAGTGGGCAGCAACAAAAAACCTATTTGTATATGCTCCACAAGGGAAAACAAGGAACATAGTTTACAATGAGGTGTTATAATCACAACAGCAAGAAAGTATGTACATGATCACCTTCTTTTACGAAACTCCATTGACTTTCATATATTTATATTGATATACATATATATACGTGTGTTTGGGTGCGTGTGTGTATATACATCTCTATATATAAAGATGATGCGTAGTCTAGACGGTGTTTTTAGATTTCATTATTCTCTTTAACCCGGGCAACGCCGGGTATTTCTGCTAGTATATATATATATATATATATATATATATATATATATATATATATATATATATATATATATATGTATGTGTGTGTATATGTTATGTATCTGTGTTTGTCCCCCCAACATCGCTTGACAACTGATGCTGGTGTGTTTAGGTCCCCTGTAACTTAGCAGTTTGGCATAAGAGACTGATAGAATAAGTACTAGGCTTACAAAGAATAAGTTCTGGGGTCGAGTTTCTCGACTAAAGGCGGTGCTCCAGCATGGCCGCAGTCAAATGCATTTTATGTGCCACCAGCACAGGTGCTAGTTACGCAACACCAGCATTATCCACATTGCCTCCGTGAGGTCCAACACTCAGAAGGTGCTTCTTATGTGTCACTGGCACAGGCACCAGTTACATGACACTGACATCGGCCTTGACTATGATTTCACTTGACTTGATGGGTCTTCTCAAGCATGGCATATTGCCAAAGGTCTAGGTTATTGGTCATTACCTCCATGAGGTCCAATGTTCAAAGATCATGCTTCACCACCTCATCCCATGTCTTCTTGGCTCTACCTCTTCCACAGGTTCTCCCTCCACAGTTAGAGATCGGCACTTCTTTACACAGCTGTCCTTGTCCATACACATCACATGACAATATCAGTGCAGTCATCTCTCTTGTATATTACATCTGATGCCTCTCATACTCAGCTTTTCTCTCAAGACACTTACATTCTGTTGTACATGCACACTAAAATACCACATCCAGTGAAGCATGCTAGCTTAATTTCTTTCAAGCCTATGCATGTCCTTGACAGTCATAGTCCATACATATGTGTGTGCGTGTGTGTGTGTGTGTGTGCGTGTGTGTGTGTGCGTGTGTGTGTGTTTTTTTTGTGTGTGTGTGTGTGTGTTTGTATGTATGTGTGTGTGTGTGTGAATGCGTGTGTTTGTGCCTCCTTAACATCATGTGATAATTGTAAATGAGTGTCACTGTTATACAGGCAGTGTCATTTATTTCTAAAATTCTACAAGAACATGTCCAGTCATGGGGAAATATTACCTTGCTAGGGAAACTGTGATAGTAAGTTGTGTAGGTGGATCTGTTTGAAACTTCCTCCTAAACTGTCTTTGCACTTCAACTGCATGTATGTGTGTGCGTGTGTGTGTGTGTATAGTCACCATATTTCTTTCCATATTGGCTAACTCTGATGAGCGTAAAGTTATATAATTGGATTGTTACCCAACACTCCATTGTATTCTTTACATGAAACCAATTGGTAAGATCATCCATGACGGATATTCAATACTATACATTTTGGATAATATATATATATATATATATAAGCTCAGTTCATAATGTTAGATGTATCTAAAATATATACACATGTATGTATCTATCCATGTGTGTATATATATTTATGTATATAATATTTGTATATATGTGCAAGTGTGTTTGTGACTCCTTGTCTTGACTTTGCTCTGTATTTGTAAACAATAGGCACATGGTTTCAGGTTCAGTCCCACTGCGTAGTCTTCTACTATAGCCTCAGGCCGACCAAAGGCATATGAGTAGATTTAGTAGATGGAAACAGAAGGAAGCCTGTCATATATATGTGTGTGTGTGTGTGTGTGTGTGTGTTTATGTGTGTGTGTGTGTGTGTGTGTGTGTGTATATGTTTGTGTGTCTGTGTTTGTCCCCCCACCATTGCCTGACAACTGATGTTGGCGTGTCTATGTCCCAGTAACTTAGTGGTTCAGCAAAAGAAACCAATAGAATAAGCATTAGGCTTACAAAGAATAAATCCTGGGGTCGATTTGTTCGACTAAAAGTGGTGCTTCAGCATGGCCACAGTCAAATGACTGAAACAATAAAAGAATAGACATCTCTATCCTGAAGGTTGTATCATTTGTCTGCAATCTTCCATGTAAACATTTCCAACCAATATACTGTTTGAATTTGAAGGATTAAGGAGTGGGGGAGAAATATTACCTTACTCGGAAACAGATGTGGGTTGGTGACAAGAAGAGCATCTGTCTTAATAAATTTCATCTTCCCTATGCAAGCATGGAAAAGTGGATTTATACAAAGAGTCTGTTTACATTTTCAATGTAGAGTTTTAGTTATTAATTCTTCATTGGTAGTTCGCAATTTTAAGTATGCTGGGTGGTAAGACAAGATGGACCACACTAATATTTGAGTTGTCATATATTTCATTTAACCCACATCATATATATTTACATGCGTTCATATAAATAATTTAACAAAACTATGTTCATGAAACCATAAATATGATAGTTAGGAATCTTCTGTAATACAACATACTAGACCTTATAATGAAGCAGTTCGTAGTTATTGAAGATAAAATCAGTAGGAAGAGTTGAAACTACCGTGTATAGGCAAAGTGTGATTTGATACTATGATCAAGGTTGGTACCTTTTGTTGAAAACCACAGAAGCATGTTAAATAAGAAAAAGTGAAAGAGGACAAGAGACCAACTCACTGAGCAAAGTGACATAGTTTTGTATGGAATGCTGAATAGCTCTAGCCTGAGATAGAATTTGCCTGCTTTTTATAACTGTAAACCAAATTTCCCAGAACCTTTCATCAAGCTATTTGGTGGGAAAAACTTGCACACTTCATCTGAAGTTTTCCACATCAATCATTACAAGTCAGCAGGTGCTAATTGGTCAAGCATATTCATATAGGCATTAATGCTCTTTACAATGATATGGTATGCTGTCCTACATACTTCCTATGAAATTCATCACATTACCTGTAAGAATTTATCCCTTACTGATTAGTCAAGCCATATTCACATTAACACTTTTTATAATGATATAGTTGGTTGTGGCCCTGAGCTGGAAAAACTTGAGAGTGATAGTTTTAAACATTATCATCAGTATCTCAACAATCTTTGAATTTTTCTCATAACATTTGAAACTGAAATTACATAAGCCATTAACTTTTGCTCTTCAGTCTAAATTGGAGAAACATTCTCCAAGGGAAACTAGGTACCTTGATTCTATATTGCAGTTTACTGCCTACATCCATTATATTCAAGATTCTTATAATGATGCAGCTGATACCTTATCCTGAGTTCATGTGATTTCTTTGTACTTCAGTGATTCTATTGATTTGATAAGTATTCTTATGGACTAAGATTTGGATGAAGAATTACAACTACTAAAAACACTCTGTGACATCTTTAGAATTCTGTTTTGTTCCTGTCTCTGCTTCCATGAAGCGTATTTGGTAAGATATTTCTACTGGTCATTAACGACCTTTTCTGTCTGCTAAACATAGATACTCAATTTTTTTCTACTCTTGAGAATTTATCTCAGTCTATTGATAGAATATAAAAAGCTTTCATTCGTGCTCATACACCTAACATAACTACATATTCACACACAACAGCAGAATTACTTATACATACACAGAAATTCTCAGTACACAAAACTATTGTTCCAAAAAAGACATAGCCACTATGTAAAATATTATGTATAGTACCTTATTTTTGTGCTATAACTATACATATATTGGACAATTTTGCACTCTGTATACATTGTGAAATATTTTTTCTTATGGTTTCTGTAATGTTAAATAATCATCATCATCATCATCATCATCATCATCATCATCATCATCATCATCATCATCATCGTCATCATCATCATCATTTAACATCCATTTTCCATGTTGGCATGGGCTGGATGGCTTGACAGGAGTTGACAAAACAAAGGACTATACCAAACTCCACTATTCGTTTTGGCATGGTTCCTACTGCTGAATGTCCTTCCTAACACCAACCACTTTACAGAGTGGACTGGGCGCTTTTCATCTGGCACCAGCATCAGCGGGGTCTCCAGGTAAGTTGCAAGACAAAGATCCTTTGAGAGGGGAAGAGTACTAGCAGAGATGGGTTTGTGCCAGGTGATGAAAGATTAGACTATGACAGAGGAATAGAAACAGGTGACTTGTTGTAAAGGAGATACAAGGTTACCACAGCTGGAGAGAGAGAGAGAGAGAGAGAGAGAGAGAGAGAGAGAGAGAGAGGGAGAGAGAGAGAGAGAGAGAGAGAGATGAAAAGTGAAAGAGATTGAGGGTGGAAGAGAGCAAGAGTGAGAGACATGGTGGTGGAATGCCAGGGCATACTCTCAATGTATGAGGAAGAGAATATAAATTGGATAGTAGAGCCTTGCTAAGAGTGTTCATGGGAATTCAAAGAAGTGGGAAGTGGATAATGCAGTGCCTGGTGAAACCTGGGTATATTGAGGAGGGGGGCGACACAACAGTATGGCAATGAAACAGTGGGTAGGGCAGTGAGGACAGGATTGGGCTACAGGAATGAGGGGGAGACATAAACATAATGTATGAAAAAGAGGATATGTATAGAAGAGGAGAAGGAGAGATGTTTATTGGGGTACGATGTGTGAAACATTTTAATGTTACATGTGCATAGAACACAGTGCTTCCAGATCTCAGTAAGGTGGGTGGATCTTCTCAAGAATCTCATATTGCCAGACATCTCAGTCTACTGTCATCTCTTTGGTGAGGCCCAACATTCTGAGATCAGTCCACACTACTTCATCCCAAGTTTTCCTAGGTCTCCCTCTTCCACAGTAGCCATATACATTAAGTGGTCAGCACTTCTTTATACAGCTCCTTCATTCATATGTATCTCATGTCTAAACCAGCATAGTCTTCTCTCTTGCATGCTATCTCTGATTTCTCTTATGCCCAAATTTTCTCTCAGCCCATTTACACTTTGTTGTACATGCACACTGATGGTGCATCTCCATCAGAGTATACTAGCTTCATTCTTCTCTAGTTTACACATTTAGAACCCATGTTTTATTCCCATAGAGTATAGCTGTTTGTATATAAGCATCATACAATCTGCCTTTCACTCTGAGAAAGGGTCCTCCTGTTGCCAACAGAGATAATAACTCTTTGAACCTCTTTCATTCTATTCTTATTCTAGCAACAATACTTTTAGAACATCCTCTACCACTGCTAATTTGATCACTTAGGTAACAGAAACAAGCTACAACCTCAAGAGAGCCCCCTGGGCATTTGGGGGGGGGTCTAATTCCTGTGTGTCCTCAGTGTTTATTGCTCCCCCACAACTGCTACGTATGAAGATGACATTCTGTCAATCTACCTGTGATTCTGTTGCACTTTTTATATCTCCACATCTTGTAGTGGGTGCAGCAAATGGAATTTCTTCCAACAACTTTCATTCACTAAATTCATTTGTGTGTTCATGGTTGACTCTCATCTACTAACACCACTGCTATACATGACTTGTACAGCTCTAACAAGCCACTCATCTATTCCTAACTTCCTTAGAGACCACTAGATAACAGAGTGAGGGACTCTGTCAAAAGTTTTCTCCAGGTTGACAAAAGCGAAGTACAGTGGCTTGCTTTTGCCCAGATACTTCTCCTGCAGCTGTCTCACTAGGAAGATGGTATCTGTAGAACTCTTCCCAGGCACAAAACCAAACTGCATGAACTATAACTCTCTCTGTAACTTTCATGACAAGCAGTTTATGTATTTGCTTTCGTTGTTGTAACTTATGATTTTTTTTTTTGCTGCATGCAAACACATTTACATTTTATTTGTCTTATGACCATCTCACAGCAAGAACTTCCAGTAGTAATACTCTTACCAAGTTCTAAACTATCACTCTCAAATTTTCCCAGCTCTGGATCACAGCCTTCTATATTGCCACAACAGACATTAATTTCTATGTAAATATGCTCAACCAATCAGCTCTGGCTGACTTGTAATGGCTGATGTGACAAACTTCAAATGAAATGTATGAATTATTTTGCAAATAGCTTGATTGAAGGTTCCTGAAAATATGGTTTATGTGTATATAAACAGTTGGTGAATTCAATCTTAGACTAGCACCACTCAGCATTTCAACAAAGCTAAGTCACTTTGCTCAGTGAGTAGGTCACTTCCCCTCTTTCACTTTCTCTTATGTGGTGTTTAACAAAAGGTACTAACCATCAATTATAAGGTTGAATCAAATACACCTTGTTTTTATGTAGTGGTTTAACTCTTTCTCTTTATCTGATCTTTAATAACTCTGAACTACTTCCATAATATTACATATCTAGCATGATGTATTACAGAATAGTCCTGACTGCTATGTTTCTTGTTTCATGAATATTATTCCATAAAATTATATGTACACATGTAAATATAAATGATGTGGGCTCTATAAAATATATGAAAACTTAAATAAATATGAGTGTAATCATTCTTTTCTCCACACATAGCCTATTTAATATTGTGATCAACCAATGAAGAATTAGTTATTAAAATTCCACATGAAAACTTGGTAAATCATAATGAGATATTGGTTTCTGAGTACTATTGACTTTTTGCCATCTCAAATTTTCCTTTCATTTGATTTCATCATTAGAAAATTTGCTGTTGATTTTAATGACTCCTCTGTGTTATTATTTAAACTACATTTTTACCTTTGCAAATGACAATATTGCTGCTAACTTTATAATTCAGGTACAAAACTTTGAATCACCATTTGACGTTTTGAAGTTTGCACAATTAAGTACCATGATTGTAGTATGTTTTCTAATTCTATGATGACAGCTTGGGCAACTAAGAACTGAAGACAGTGGTTTGCTTTGTTGGCTCACTGTTCTACAAGATAAGTTCTTTTATGGAGGAAACATAATCAGTCCACTGATGGAGTGGTATCAATTTTCAGGATTTAACAAACATTGAAAACATTCATACTAAATACTCAGGTCATATTTTCCACTATGTGAAGCCTTGCGACCTAGTCGTTAGAATGACTGGCTAATGATTGTAAGGTCATAAGTTCAATTCTTGGATTAAATAGTAGTCTGTGTTCTTGAGCAAGGTACTTCATCTCATGATGCTTCAGTCTCGTCAGCTGAGTATGATGAAGTCTAAAAGACCAATGGATAATATTCTTCGTCTTTAAGGTGGTGAGCTGGCAGACTTGTTAGCATGCTGAGCAAAATGCTTAGCAGCATTTTGTCTGTCTCCACATTCTGAGTTCAAATTCTGCTGAGGTTGACTTTGTCTTTCATCCTTTTGGGGTTGATTAAAATAAATATCAGTTGAACACTGGGGCGGATGTAATTGACTTACTCCTCTACCAAAATTGCTAGCCTTGTGCCAAAATTGGCAATCAGTATTCTTAGTCTTTCAAGTGTTTCTTTTTTTAATGAATAGAGAAAAGCAAAATGAAAAATTATTCCAAATACTTTTAATGTACACTTGTTTTGATTCATTTGCTTTTTTGTGAAATTTCCTTTTCAATTTATGACAACAAAATGGAGGAGAAGGGGAATGAAGGCAATCATTCATTTTATTCTTGAATGTGCATAATTTTACCAGACTCAGACTCATACCCAGACCCAGACCTAAACCATATTCTGTTTGAAATAAGAACCTTTATTTCTGAACATATATATTTCTGAAATATAGGTTTGTAGTTTGAATTGTGTTTGGTGCTATGTTTGTGTAGCCTGGAGTTAGACATCTGGTGATGATCATAGATTAAACTGATTGAAACAAAGCATAAATGCAAATATTGTTTCTAATTTAGGCACAAAGCCAATAATTTTGTGGCAAAGGGATTAGTCAAGATCAGCAATCCCAGAACTTGACTAGTGTTATATTTTATCAAACACTGAAAGGATGAAAGCAAAGTTGACCTCCACTAGATGTGAACAGAACAGTATAGATGTACATATATGAAAAAAAAAACAGTATTTCATTTACAAAGATGAGATTAATCATACTGACAATTTGCATATTGTAAAATCCTCCTCCTCCTCCTCCCCTCCTCCTCCTCCTCCTCCTCCTCCTCCTCCTTCATCTCCTTCACCTCTTCCTCCCCCTCCTCTCCCTCCCCTCCTCCTCTTCCTCCTCTCACCACCATTGAAATTGCTGGTCTTGTGCTAAAATTTGAAACCATTATTATGGAGTTGAGTAAGAAGAAACTGTTTGGATTAAAGTTAAACTATAGTAGTGAGCATTAGGACAAAATTAGCCTATGGGTGGCCCATCTTTGCACATAGGACCCAAGGTGATTTACTGAATAATTTTTGGGGAAAAAGTGCATTTTATATGCCATCAAAAATGGTCTATCAATATTAAAGTAGGCATTGCATTTTGTTCTGAAAGAGAGTCATTGAAGTAGTGGTTAACAATAGGAAAGGTGTCATAAAACCTAGCCAACATGAATTATACTGTATAGGAATGATGATGATGATGACAACAAGGATGATGATGATGAAGACAGCGACAACAGCAGCGACAATGATGACAACGATGATAATGCTGGGAATGGTAGTGACAGTGATGATGATGATGGCGATGATGATGATGATGATGACAGTGATGGCAAAGATGCTGCTGCAGACACTGCTAACAATGACAGCGCCACCATTGGCACTGACACTGATGACAATATCACTGCCACTACTGTCAAAGATGATGATGATGATAATAGTGATAATGATGTTAGTGGTGGTGGTGGTGGTGATGGTGATGACGATGATGCTGATGGTGGTGGTAGTTATAGCGATTTGAAGACAATGACAATGGCAACAAACAACGATGGTGATGGTGATGGTGTTGATGATGACAAGGATCGTGACACCAATGGTAATAATGACAATGATGATGGCTTCAAAGTTTCTTCATTTATATGCATAAAATATTCACCCTGTAGGAAGGAACTCTATAAAACTAACATAAGTCTCTATTCTATGGATTTTTCTCCAATTCTGTAACATTGTATTTGATAATATGCATCCATAACAATTCTAATGTCTATTTTTCCAGCTATGCTCTTTACAAAACTGTTAATCTGCACTTAACAATACATTTTTGCTCTGTTAAATATACATCTTCCATGGCTATAACTAGAATTGCCCATTCTTTCTCTGAAGCTAACAGCAATTTTCATTTTTGACTAGTGATTGTGTGTGTGTATGTGTGTGTGTGTGTGTGTGCATGTATGCATGTATGTATGTATGTATGTATGTATGTATGTATGTATATATATATATATATATATATATATATATATATATATATATATATATATATATATATATATATATATATATATATATATATATATATATATATATATATATATATATATATATATATATATATATGTATATATATATATATACATACAGGTGTCGATAAATAAATTGTCATCTAAGTTACACAAGAATGAAAATAACATTCACATCTCATTTTAACAGATATACTTACCAAAATTACATAATTATATCTTGAAATACTAGAGAGTAAATATATTCAATAAAATCGCCATTGGCATCAACCACAGCCTCCAGACAGTTTCGGAATCTCCTGCAACTCTTTGGATGGTCTCCTTGTTTAAGTTTGTGAATTCTGCCATAATCCTTGCCTTCAGTTCATGTTTGGTATTACAGGCAGTTTTGTTGGTCTCTCACTCAACTTCACCCCACACATAATAATCAAGGGGTGTGCAGTCTGGGGAGTTAGGTGGCCAGATGTTAGGAGTGATGTGGTCACAAAACGTGTGTGGCAGCCATAACTAGAATCTCCTGCTTGTGTAACATGGTGCAGAATCCTGTTGCCAGACATAGGGTCTTCCAGCAGCCACCCTCTTGATCCAGAGCAGCATTACCTCCTCTAGGCACTTGATGTAGGCCTCTGTGTCGAATCTGAGGCCATGTGGGAAGATGAATGGAGGTATAATGTCACCATCACTAGTGATCACTTCAAACACCATGATGTAAACTGGATGTTTGATTTCTATCACTCTCGGTACATGTTTTGGGGACACGGCAAGCCAATGGTTGTTCTGTGTGTTCATCATCTGATCTTGGCAGAAATTTTTCTGAGAAAAACTAAAGCACGTTTAGTTGCAGGGGATACTTGAGTTTGTTCAAAAGTTTTGTTGTTTGGTCTTTCCTCTTGTCTCTTTGTATTATAGCTTTGCGATGTTCGTCTACTCTTATTTTGATGGGGCAGCATGTTTCACCTTTGTATAACCTACCATAGCTGCATGGGATGGAGTACATGCACTCTTTGGCCATATTCTCTTCTATTGTTGGTTTTACTTGAAGGAGATATTTGCGAATATCGTCGCAAATATTGATAAATCGGGTATAGCTGATCATGTATGGAAAAATGGAGATCACCTCCCCCTGTGGGATGAAGTTAAAATAATAGACAGAGAAAACCAATGGAAAATACGAAAACTGAAAGAAGCAGCACATATGCTAGAACACAACAACCTACTAAGCAGACCGAGTGCAGATATGAGCAGCATATGGGAACTAATATGAAGGAAGTATAGGAAAATATTAGATTTATAAGCCCTAAAATTCACTCTATATTTGCCCAGGGGCATATGGTGTAGTGGTTAAGAATGCAGGCTACTAACCCCAATATATATATATATATGATTTTCTTCCACTACAAACTGGAGCTTTATCGTAGACTTTTTTAGAAATGCATGGAAAATGCATGCATTGATAGACAAAGAAAAATCATTTAACCAATAAATAAATAAATAAATAAATGGATAAATAAAAAGAATGGAGATTATTCTTAATGAGGAAATGCTTTTGGTAAATGTATAGATGTCATAACTGCCACTGCCAAACCTTGAAAAGTTGAAATGGAATTCATTATCTATTGATGAATACATCTGTTCATATTAAGTGAAGCATCTGACACCGGTGGGTAGGTTATGCAAATATTTATCTTCATCATTTATGTAGAAGGAAACAAGCACATGAATTGCACTGTAGGATTTCTAGAGCATTGGCATAGAATCAGCATTTCAGACGGGGCACATGTACAGGAGTAATGACCAGAAGAGGCCCTTATGATACAAATTTACAGACTGATGCCATTTAGATTAGTATTCCTATGTATAATACTTAAAATGGATATATGAGGGCCAGCTGAAAAGTTCATAGGCTGACCAAGATACTTTCTTGGAATGTGACAAAATGAGGTTTATTTTTCAACATAGACCCTCTTGTGCTCTACTTCTTCCATTGGTGTTGTAATGCTTGGATCCCATTGGTGAAGAAGTTTCAGCCTCTTGGTCAAAAAAGTCGTCAACAGCAGATATGACATCATCATCACTGCAATACTAGCCAAGTGTTTTTTCATGTTGGGGGCAAAATTGATAGTCAGGTGGAGCCAAATTAGAAGAATAGGGATGATGTTCAACCAGTTAAAAGCTACAGTCACACACAGCAGCCATTGAGTGCAAAGACTTATGCACCAGACCACTGTCCTGATGAAACAGGACCATCTTTTGTCAGTTTTTCAAGCTTTTTGGTTTCGACAGCTTTCCATAACTGCCTCTGCATGTTGGCACAATACTATCCATTGATGATGTGGTCCTTTTAAAGGTAGACAATAAACACAATGCCTTTTGCATCCTCCAAAACTGAGGCAATTACCTTCCCTACTGATGAAATAACCTTGGCCTTCTTTGGGATATGGTGAGGAGAGGTGTTTTCTCTGCATGGATTGTCTCTTTGTCTCTGGCTCTAAATGATGAAGTCAACCTACTATGAATAGAAATGGATTGCAAAGGCACAAAGAAAATGCAAACTATACAAGTCCAGAGACAACTGCTTGCCCTCAATCCTAACAGACTGCCAGTGTCAGAGCCTTTCGAGCATGCATCAGACTGACTGGTCACCATCAGCCACACTGGATCCATCTTCTCTTATGTGATGTCCTTGATTTTAGTCAACAACAACTGACAAACTAATAATAATAATAATGATAATAGTAATAATAATAATAATAATAATAATAATAATAATAATAATAATAAAAATAATATTAATGGGAGAAATATGAGAGACCCCCTTTGATCATGAATGACCATGGGATTGCACTTAGAAAGTGCCCCTCTGAGTACAAGTACCCCTCCAAGGTACAAGTCTGGGCAAGGTTGTTTATGGAAGACCAGCAATTGCCCATGCATATCAATCTCCCCTCTCCATGCCACCAGTGTTATCCAAGGGAAAGGCAAAGGCCGATACAGCTTGGCACCAGTGATGTCACAGCTCATTTCTAAAGCTGAGTTAACTGGAGCAACGTGAAATAAAGTTTCTTGCTCAAGAACGCAACATGCAGCCCAGTTCGGGAATCAAACTCACAACCTCACGATCATAAGCTTGACGCTCTAACCATTGAGCCATGCGCCTTCACAATAATAATAATAATAATAATAATAATAATAAAAATAATAATGATGATGATGATGATGATGATGATGGACTCCTTTGTCGAATATGACATATGAGTGTTCAGCTTTTGCCAAGCGACCTGCACAAATGATTTACTCTTTTTACTCTTCTTACTTGTTTCAGTCATTTGATTGTGGCCATGCTGAAGCACCACCTTTAGTTGAGCAAATTCACCCCAGGACTTATTCTTTGTCAGCCTAGTACTTATTCTGCCTCTTTTGTCGAACCGCTAAGTGATGGGGACGTAAACACACCAGCATCGGTTGTCAAGCGAAGTTGGGGGGACAAACACAGACACACAAACACATATACACAGTAGCTTTGGATATGTTTTCTACCTGGCTGGCTTGTGTTGAGTATCCTACCCATGCATGCATGGAAGATGGATGTTAAATGATGATGATGATGATATATATATGTATATATATATATATATATATATATATATATATATATATTTACTGGGTAGCCCAAAAATAGGTTTACAGTTATCACGTAGGCACTTTAAATTTCTTTCAAAATATTTTATTACAATTAAATTTCTATCTTACAAACTGAAAAGGGAACCTGACAAAATTAACTAAATTAGCATAGAATAATGGTTTCATATTTTTTAAAATTAAGATCTAAACTGTTAATATATGAATGTGAAAGAGATAGTTGAATAACTGCAAACCTACTTTTGGGCCACCCTACATATATATATATATATATATATATATATAGAGAGAGAGAGAGAGAGAGAGATAGATAGATAGATAGATAGATAGATAGATAGATAGATAGATAGATGGATAGATAGATAGATAGATAGATAGATAGATAGATAGATGTATATACTGGTGTTGGTTTGTTGATATTCCTATAACTTAGCATTTCAGCAAAAGAAATCAATAGAATACGTAACAGACTTTATTTAAAAAGAAAAAAATTGTACTGGAGTTAATTTGTATGACTAAACCCCTCAAGGTGGTGCTCAAGCATGGTCACAGGCCAATGACCGAAACAAGTAAAAGAAAGAAGGTAAAAGAAAATCAGTTTGAGAAAGTTAATCCGTGATGGACACATTTCTTATTGGATAAAAGATTTAACTTTCCTCCAATATCCAAAATCTATTGGAATCTTGATTGATTATATTTGGCAACAGATGTGTTTCATTTTTGACCCCTCTGAGATAACTGAGCAACTGATTGGTACCATTCTCTTTGGTATATATGTATCTTTCAATATCACCTCATTCAGCCAAATTTAACTGGGTAATCTTCACTTAACTCAGAAATAGCAGTGAATTCTTGCACAAATCACACCCTACCATTTAAAGATGGAAGTAAACATTATTCAAGGTGATATTAAAAAGTTTCCGGACTAGTTATGTTTCATAAAAAATAACTTATTTACCTAAGTTTTAACATCATCTCCTTCAAAATAGTCACCTTGCACAGCAATACACCAGTCCCAGTTTTCCTGCCACTTTTGGAATCCAGCCTGGAAGTCAATTTTTATAAGTGAATCAAAGATCTTCTGCAATTCATTATGCATCTTGACAATGGTGTTAAGACAGTGACCTTTGAGCTGCATTTTCATCTTGTGGAAGAGTCCACAGGTGCTGAATCTGGCAAACAGGGCAGGTATAGAAGTGATACCAAGTTGTTTTTGGCAAGAAACTCTTGAGTGAGGAGAGCTCAGTGAAACAATGCATTGTTGTCATGAAGAATCCAATTCTTCATGTTCCACAGATTCAGTTGCTTTCACTGAATGCCCCCCCCCCCCTCAAACTCTTCAAAACATGGCAGAACTCTCGATTGATGGTGCAGCCTGAGAGGTGAATTCTCAATGCACAATACTGTGGGTGTTGGAAAAAAAACGACAAGCAGGCTCTTGATTGAGCTGTGACTCTGTCATGCATCTGTGTCACTCAAACCATTGCGTATGACCCACTGCCTCATCACTGTAAGCTTGCCAAAGCATGCTCAATGTCTCTGTAGCAGATGTCTCAAAATTTCACATTGGCTCTTAGTTTCAGCTTCCTGTCCATGGCAAAAATCGCAGACTACAGAATACATGTGATCTCAAAAACACAAATTTCACAACTTGTGAAGTAAACAAAGCAATATCACTCAGCACACTGCCTCGTGGAGATCTCTGCTAGCTCTCACTGCGCGTGCAATCATGTATCACCATCTGTTGGCATACTACAGAACTAGTCTGGAAACTTTTTGATACCACCCCATATACAATTTTACTTTGAATGGAATGATTACTGAGTAATCCTCCAGTTCAAAGCAAAATGTGTTTTTATTATAACAACATAAAAACAAGCATTAATATAGACACATACACCTATTTACATACATGAATGTTGACCGATCAATTTGTACATTAACAGGTAGCATTCTGAGACATGTTCCTACTTTAAAAATTAACTATCTTTATTACAGCTGCCAGAATAGACACAATTCGTGACACAGCTCCATATATTATATATCTAACATGAAACTGGTAAAGTGTATTCCTCTATTTTAAAATATAATTGAATTCTAATTTATTCTAATATATTCTCTGTGCATTTTCAACTTCATTTCTTCTATTCCTCCAATTGTTTGCATTAATAACAATTTTTAACTCTCTCTCTATTTATATATATATATATAGAGAGATACTGTAAGTTTTAGAGGTAATACTTGATAAGTGTAAGCACCTGTATATGCCAGATAGTGGTAGAGGTGCGCTTAATATATATATATATAGATAAAGAGACATTACAACCTCCCCACCCATAAGGCGATACCAGTATAACTTTTATCCCAACAATCCACTTAACAACCACACACAACAAACCCATAGCACATGAAATAATTACCAATGATGGCCCCCAAAGCACCACATCCAAACATGAGATATAGGGACACACTTTTCACTCACCATCCAAGAACCCATACTATAAATCAGAACAGGGGGCAACTACATAACAGCTACTGTCCCAATAACCTCAATCATTTTTTAGACCCAGTTCGCAAACACAGGGATATGAGATAACATCAGACAGACAGGAAAAGCAAAAAGTGATAAAAGTCATCAATATAACCAACAAAGAATTAACACCAGACCAAATCAACATACTCTCCAAGGGGCTCAAATTCACACCCACCTCACAACACCCCAACTACAACGGAATGAAAGAAGACGTTGCAGAATTCTGTAGAAAATTATGACTCACCAAGGAACTATATGACAAATATAACGAGGACGAATTGTTAGTCTGAAAAAAATGTAACTACACCCCAGCAAAAGTAAGAACAAAATTCTTGACCATTTCTATGAACACATCATGAATTCCCCATATCAGCATATACACAAACAAAAATACAAACGAAACTTCAGCCAAAAAAATGGGCTGAGTTGAGCAGATTAAAAGATGATAAAACAATCACAATCAAAGAGGCTGACAAAGGTAGTGCATTAGTCTTAATGGACACTGTATATTATATAACTCTAGTACTATCCATACTAGAATACACAACATATTATGAAAAGGTACAACATTACAATCAGCAGAAAATAATGAGAAACCTAAAAACAATGTTAAACCTATACAGAGTAGGGCTCACCGACAAGGAATACGACTATATGTCTAACTTCAATCGTAAATCCAGTCAATTCTACGGTATTCCTAAGATACACAAAATTGAAAAAATAAGTAACGCATGCAAGGGAGCCTCAGACATAATAGTCAAATTACCTACTCCTAATGACTTCAAATTAAAACCCATAATAGCAGGCCCCACATGTGAAACTCCCTGCCTCAGTAACTTTTTAGACACCCTGTTAAAACTATTCCTCAAGCATATCAAAAGCTACATAAGGGACAATCTAGATATGCTCAATCACATCCCTGAAACAATAAATAAAAACACCCTACTAGTCTCCTTTGATGTAGTCAACCTCCATTCCAATATCCCATACATCCTAATAGAAGCAATCCAATTCTGGCTAAAGAATTACTCCAATGAACTCCCACACAACATCAAAAAGAATTCGTAATAGAAGCGCTAAAATTCATCTTGGAGAATAACCTCTTTATATTTAATGACAACTTCTCTTGACAGTAATTGGGGACTGAGATGGGCACGTGAATGGCCCCCTCCTTTGCTAACTTAGTCGTGGGGTACCTAGAAATCAATCTTTATTGTAAGGTACAAGAAGAATATGGAAACCCATTCTCCCTGTTCATAGAAAATAACAGGAAAAGATATCTAGGTAACTGTTTCATTCTTTGGAATGAAAGTATTGAGAGACTTGAAGAATTTCAAGCACTTGACATAAACATTCAATTTACAATGGAATATAGCCACCAACGACTTCCATTCCTTGACATGCTCATTAAGAAATCTGACAACAAAACAGAAACAGACATCTACTATAAGTCTATGGATTCCAAGCAATATCTACCATTCAACTCTTGCCACCCCAGACACACTAGAATGAATATCCCTTACAACCTGGCAAAAAAGATTTGTATTACAGTATCTGATAGAAGCACCAGGGACACACGACTATGTGAGCTAAAGGATACACTCATCAGCAGGAACTACCGACCATCACTAATTGATATAGGCTTTCAATGTACCCTACAACTCAACATCCACGAACTCAGACACCCCAAACTAAAGAAGGATTTACTGCCAACAGCCCTACCATACATATCCACATATAACCCCCTAAACAATGAAGCCTTCAACACCATCCTCCAGAACATTCCTTTACTAAAAAGGGACCATAGAATGGATCAAATTCTCCAAATGCACACCATCATAAAGAGCAAAAGACAGCCCAAGTCAATGGAAAGTCTTCTAACACAGGCCCAAGTAGACTCATCAACAACATTGAAACCAACAGTGAAAAAATGCGGAAGACCTAACTGAGGTATATGTGTCAACATAATTGAGGGATTGGAATTTTCTTTCATACAGAGTCAACGTTTTACAATGCAAAACAACTTCACATGTACTTCGGAAAACCTAATATACGTACTAACTTGCTCAGGGTGTCAAGAACAATATATTGGTCAAACTAATATTTTATCACAAAATATAAACCTCTCTTGAATTCTGCCACCACAGATGGAACTACAACAAACATTTAGAACATTTCCAACCACTACTGCTACGACCACAACAAGTCATTTTTATGTTATTTGACCAATAAAGAAGATTCCATGAACAATTTTCTGTGGCACAGTACTCCTGTAGTTTTTTTTTCTTTCTCCTTCTCCCTCTTCTTGTCCTACTCCTACTTCTCTTCCTCCTTCATTTCTCCTCCTCCTTCCACTTCTCCTTTGGCTGCTCCTCCTTAAACCAATAATTCTCTGTAACCAAACTATTCCTTCAAATTTACTACCTACCTACCAACCAACCAACCAACCAACCAACCAACCAGGCATTCACAAAGGGACATAAACTCACTAGCAATGGTTATTAAGCAATGGTGGGGGACAAACACAGACACGCTAATGTGTACATGCATGTGCACACACACACACACACACACATAACGGGCTTCCTTCAGTTTCTGCTTTCCAAATCCACTCCCAAGGCTTTGGTCGGCCCGAGGCTATAGTAGAAGACAGTTGCTCAAGGTGCCACGCAGTGGGACTGAACTTGGAACCATGTGGTTGAGAAGCAAGCTTCTTACCACACAGTCACTTCTGCATCTGAACCCCATATACTGTATCAATATTCCTTGCACTCTCCGTTGCGTTGTTGTTCTTACTGAACTCATAAGTTCAACATGCTGTAAATATGTCGAATATGCTCCTTTGTCATTTCCATTATAGCTTTGAAAAACAACTAACAAAATCGAATTGCACTCTTCAAAACTTGCACTAAGAATAAGGACAAGGTAAAATTACTACCTGCTTTTATAGCAAGTTGATGCAGATAGTTTTTACCCTGTCTCCTTCTGACTTTTACTTCATGCAATTGAAAAACCCACATTATTTATGGGATGACCCAATTTATACACACACACACACACACACACAAACATATATACACAATGGGCTTCTTTCAATTTCCAGTTATGAAATCCCCTTACAAGGCTCTGGTTGGCCTGGGGCTATAGTGGAAGACACTTGATATTGCACAAGAGGACTGAACCTAAGACTGCTTGATTGGGAAGTAAGCTTCTTGACCACACTACCATCAGAGTAACAATTAGTCTGAATAACAATTTCCAACAGCTAGAGGAAATGAGATATGTAGAAGGCATGCATTAGATTTGAACACAAAAACTATGTGAGTTGATACTCAATATTTGCTGCTCCTTAAAAATTTTGCTTGAAGTTTTGGGTGGTAGACTTGAGCTGTTACATGGTCTAACACTACTACTTGATCCTTGGTGCTTTTAACAGAGTCAACTCTGTATAAGCATTCAGATTCGGTGGCCTATCTGAAGGTAGCCTATAAGTTAAGTGTTTCTTCCTCTTTTATCCTCATTAATATTGGAAACAAAAGGATCACTGGTACTGTCTTACTTCTTCTGTCAAAACCATAAAGGTAAAAAAAAAAAAAAGAATTCTATTATTCTTTTACTAGTTTGGTAGATAGAGATCGATATGACAAGAATTAGACAGCTCCAGTCTGGTACTTATGTTATTGATTTCCATTTGTCAAACAGAGAAGTAACAAGACCTAAAGGAACAGAACTTAAGCAGACACAAATGCAGACACACACACGCACATGCACACACTCACATGCACACACACAAAAAATATGTGTGTGTAATACATACGTGCATACATTCATGCATACCCCCCCCCCCCCCCCCACACATACTCACATATACATGTGATCAAACAGACTCCAAAGACCCTGGTATTGGTCTGCATTGGCAAGACAAATATTATGTAGTAAAATTGATAAAAAGAGTACAGTGAACTTGTGATAAGGAGTGGAAAATCCAATGTTTCAGACAGTGTCCTTCTTCATCAAAAATTTGTAAAGGAGAGAAATAAATGAGTGACAGCCGAGTTTTACACCCTCCTCCTCATCACCAGTTAACATCCATGTTTCATGCTGGCATGAGTTGAATAGTTCGACAGGATTCAAGTAACCTGAGAGCTGCATTGGTCTCCAATGTCTCCTTTCAAAAAGTTTCAATGGCTGGTTGTCCATCCTAACATGAACCACTTTACAGAGTGTACTGGATGACTTTTGTGGCACCAGCACTAATGAGGTCAACTCAGAAGACTGTGTTGGTATGGTCACGTAATGCATATGCATAATAACAGCTGCATAAAATAAGTACCGATTGTTAAATATAGATGGAACTCCTGGAAGAAGGAGATTCAGGAAGATGTGAGATGAAGTAGGGAAGTTCTACCTCAGGCAGCTGAGCCTCACAGAAAAGATCACAAATGATTGAGATTTGTTGTGCTCCAGAAGACTCATCCATCTCAGAAAAATAAAGTTCTAAAAGTACATTGTTAACGTCTATTCCTCCACATTCAATCTGTACCTGTCAAACCTTCCCAGCAACTCATTTTCATAAACTCCCTTCACCCTTCTAACTACATTGCTATTTCCTCAGCTGTTGTAATTTCATGAGAGCAAAACAGCACATCTTCCTTTCTCCTTTTGTGCTACTCCTCTTCTTAGAACCACTTCTTTTACCACCCATCCTGCACTCTCAATATCATCCCTTATCACTATATTTCCACTGAATGCTCCTTTCTCCTGAACAACCTCTCATATTTGTCATCAATGCCCCTTTTTGTAAGCTATAACAGCAACTGTTGTGTATCTCCTTTGATCTCTGTCTCTGTCACTGTGCATCTGCTCTCTCCTCCACATTTCACCACATCTTATTTCTCATTTTTTTTGTTGCTATATATGTATTACCATGAATCACTTCCTCCTCCATGATCCACTCCTTGTTGCCTTATATGCCCTCAAACCTGAGACTCACCATTGCCTATGCTTTCAACAATGTTCACCATTCATTGCTTTTACACTCTCGCAACCCTACCTACACCTAGTCATCTTTGATTCTCTGCACCTATTATGTCTCTGCCCACCTTCTTGTACCATGGAAGTACACTCCGATACTTCATTTCCTCCATCTGTTCTCCCTTTCCAGCTGGGTTAGACATGTATATCTACTACTCTAACACACTTGTCCCCATCTCACTTTCATAGTTTAGCCTCTGAATAACGGGCACAAAGCCGCCTCACTCAATACTGTACCCCTACTCTGTCAAGGGTTCTTACACACAATGGGATTCCTCACAGTTTCCATTGAACAAATTCTTCATTGGTCAATTCATGGATACTGTAGAAGATATTTACTTTAAAAATAGCCTATAAGACTGAACTTGGAACCACATGGCTGTGAAGTAAACTAATTCAACCAAACATCCATGCCTGCACATGGAAAATATCTTACACAACCTCAGAATCTGCTTTCAATTCAATTTCTCTTAGTAAACCATATTAATTCTTCAAATACTTTGCTTGCAATAATTGAGAGTAAAGTACTTAAATGTGCTTTCCAATATGGTAAACTGGTTATGTAATATTGATCTGTCAATACATTAATGCTGTTTAGTGTTTATAAGATAACTTGAGACTCACTTTATTTCCTTTGAGAAATGTAGAAACACTCCCCTTCCTCCTCCTCCTCCTCCTCCTCCTCCTCCTCCTCCTCCTCCTCCTCCTCCTCCTACTACTACTACTACTACTACTACTACTACTACTACTACTACTACTACTACTACTACTACTACTACTACTACTACTACTACTACTCCCACCACCATTGAAATTGCTGGTCTTGTGCTAAAATTTGAAACCATTATTATGGAGTTGAGCAAGAAGAAACTGTTTCGATTAAAATTAAATTATAGTAGTGAGCATTAGGACAAAATTAGCCTATGGGTGGCCCATCTTTGCACATACGACCCATGTTGATTTACTGAAATAATTTTTGGGTAAAAAGTGCATTTTATATGCCATCAAATATGGTCTATGAAATATAAAACCATGCTTAGATGGTGTTGAGTCTAGTTGTATAAAAACTATAACTGATGCAGCTAACGGATATTTTGTAATATAAGTGAAAATGTTTTAAGAAACAGTCTCTCTATATGAAGATAAGTAATATAGTGACAAATATTCCATATAAAGCATTTATGATAAGAAGTAAAATATATATTTTATATTTCATCTTTCATAATCATATTATGTATATCCGATTATGTTATATGACTCTAACTCCATCTAGTCTTCTGTAACAATATAATATTCTCCTGATATTTTCATTTTGATGTATGCTTCTTTTGCACTGAAGAGAACGGTAATATGTAATTAATTTAATTATAATTGTAATTAAATCAATTTTTAATTTTTTCCATGTTTCTTACGTGTTAGTATTACCATTCGAAACAATCGTATGCATGGATTAAAATTTTATAAAATTTTTAACATCTTCTCTTTTCTATCTTTAATTGTTTGTTAAGTTTATATAGGATACGTGATCTATAAATGCTCATAACATACCTTATACTTATATATATATATATATTGTGTAGGTAGTTAAAGCACATCTGATTATTCCATTATTACAATCCAATATGTAGTATCAAGGGCTGCTGCATGTTAGTTTAGTATACGTATTAAAATTGAGTGTTATGGAAATATTATTTGCAGATTTATTGTATAACAAAACAGGAAATTGGAATTTTTTTGTTTTTTTGGGGGCTATGATTTATTCACCATTGCACGTGTTTCATTTGCTGATAGGAAATCCAAAGATTTACATGTTAGATACACATGCAATGAATTTTCTATAAAAAATTCTTGAGACAGAGAAATAAAATAATGTATTATTATATTTCTCTGTCTGAAGAATTTCTAATTGGAAATTTCTTACATGTCTATCCTAACATGTAAAACTTCGTAAATCCTATTAGTAAACCAAACACATCTAATGGGGGAATAAATACTATAAAAAAAAATATTTCCAATTTCCTGTCTTGTTATATATATATATATATATATATATATATATATATATAGATAGATAGATAGATAGGTAGATAGGTAGATAGATAGACAGATAGCTATAGATATATATATATATAAATAGATATGTATGTGTATATGTGTATATATATATATATATACATAGACACACACACACATATATACATATACACAAACACACACACACACACACACACACACACACACACACACACACACACACACACACACACACACACATATATATGTATGTATGTATCTGAGGGGAAAATAATTTTTAGATAAAAGAGAAGCCAATTCAAAGGTGAGGTATTGAGTATAATAATTTTAGTGCAATTATTCTTCAGTTGCATTACAGCTGTTGGTTTCAACATTAACTGTCCTTCACATAATAATCTTAATACTTGCTACTAATATATTGATTGCTGAGATAACAATGAAGTAAAGAAATTTTCCAAATAATTCATTTTTGAATTATCTACAGTATATCTCTGTTGTCCATGAAATGTTTTATTCTGTATTAAATAAATAAAATTTAAACAATGACATATTTATCATAATCCATACGTTCATTTATCTTGTATATAAACAGCGTGTGGGTGGAAAAATTATGAAGTTCACCTACACACATTTAATTTACATACATTGTGCCATGTAGTATATTTACACAGTGAATACATATTTATTAAATAAATGCAAACATGTGAATTGATATATATATATATATATATATAAACATATGTATCCTATATCCTTTCGCCTTTATTGACCACATTATTGGGAATTGTTATAAATCATTGGCCACAAAGTGCTTCCTATTCTTAGCTGATGACACCCTTCTTTTCTATCTTGTCTCAAATCATTTAGCTAAACATAATCTTCCTATCACTATAGAGGGCTTCTGAGTGTCCTTTCACAATCTCCTTAGTACTACCAAACAACTACACCTGTCCAACTGTCATCTGTGCAACTTGAAGCATGTTCCATCTCAGTGGAACTTGTGCTGTTGGTATTCTGTGATCACATCGTTCATTGCCTTAATTTGGATATGCTCTTACAATGATATTCGCAGCATGGATGTTTTCATGGCCCTTTATGATATAGCCAATCAAAATTTTTTTGCTCTTTGTAGCAGCCTATGTCTCATATGCATGCATGAGTGCAGGTAGGATAGTGCCAATGAAGAGACTGCCACATAGGGTCTTGTCTGACTTTGCTGAAATCTTCCAAAGAATAAGGGCAGAACGGAAGGGATTTACCTCAATAATACATATATGTGCTTGAGAAAACTCACCAAGCCAAATGAAATTGTAGTTTAGGTCAATCCCAGTGTCATGTAACTGGCACCCATACTGGTGACACATAAAAGCACCCGTTCTGGTGGCACATAAAAAGCAACCATTGCACTCTTAGATTGGTTGGCTTTTAGGAAGGGCATCCAGTGATAGAAACCATGTCAAATCAGACTGGAACTTGGTGCAGCTCTCCAGCTTACCAGTTCCAGTCATACCATCTACCCCATGCCAGCATGGAAAGCAGACACTAAATGATGATGATGATGCATATGATATATGTATGTATGTATGTATGTATGTATGTATGTATGTATGTATGTATGTATGTATGTATGTATGTATGTATGTATGTATGTATGTATGTACCATCATCCTCACCACTAAATTTGACCTATATTTGAACTAGACTCTGATACAAATTCAACCTGTCATATCTATATTTATAAACATTCCAGTATGAACCCTAAAAACAGCAAATCTATAATGTATTCTGAATATTTGCAAGAAAAATCTTTGACTAACAGAATGTGATTTATTTGCTACATGAACTCCCATACAAATCGAACTTCTGTGCATGCATGCTCGAATGAACCCAAGTAATAACTTATAAGCAAACAACAATGCCTTACATTAAATATACACAATTCAGCACAACCTATATTTTTTGTCAAACCAAAAAATTGTCTTTACTATTTTTTCCTTTCCACCCCCAACTTATAAACTATACTCTCTTTCTCTCCTTCTTTATGCCTCCTTATACAACCACTTCTCTTTTCTTCCTGTAAACTCATTTGCACCATACTTCATTGCATATACATTGTTCTGCTTATCAGATGATTCCACCATTTTCCCTGAAAAAGAAAGTATAACCCATATATAAGGTTTGAAACATCAAACTAAGTCACAGTCTGATGAATGCAAGTAAGCCAAGAAGTCAAAGACATTTTCTACTTTTACTATGTAAACACACACACACATACACATACACACGTATACATGCTCACTGACAAACATATACACATACATACATGAGTAAGCACATAAATGCAAAACAAGGTGGAAAAAAGTATATCTATGTACACATATGTATATACATATATATATATATATATAATAATACAAAGAATATATATACATGTATACACACATATATATATATATATGTATGTATAATATACATATATACATGCATATATACATAAATATATACATGTATATATACATACATATATACATATATATATATATACATATATACATACATATACATACATACATACATACATATATATATATATATATATATATATATATATATATATATATATATATATATTAGCTATTAGGTTATGTTGTTATATCTTTATATTTAATATTTGACGAAAATTGTGATTGGATCAGAGTGTCTGTAGGTATGCATATGTATATGTATGAATATATATGTATGTATGTATATATGTATATATATATATATATATATATATATATATATATATATATATATATATATATATATATATATATATACATATATATATACATATATATATATATATATATATATATATATATATATATATATATATATATATATATATATATATATATATATATATATATATATATATATATATATATATATATATATATATGTATATATATATATATATATATATATATATATATATATATATATATACATATATACATACATACATATATATTCATACATATACATATGCATACCTACAGACACTCTGATCCAATCACAATTTTTGTCAAATATTAAATGTAAAGATATAACAACATAACCTAATAGCTAACAGAATGCTGAGCTGACCTTCTGATCCACATTTTAAGAGTTATAAAAACAGAATTGGGAAGAATAACTGCTTGATGAGAACAGACAGTTTTTGGTAGCAGACATCTATGAAGAATTTACTAATGTAATGTAGGAATTATTGCTTCCTAGAAGTTTCTGCAGCGTAGAAAGTTTTTATTTTAAAATTTTTCTTCATTTTATTTTGTCGAATTTTCTTCACTATAAAGATTGTGGTTATATGAAAATCTTGTTGCTTCTTTAATTTCATGTGATCTCCAATTGAACAGAACTGTGAGCAAAGTTGCTCCAGCTATGACCATCCTATTCCATCCTATTTATTTTTAGGTATAGTATATTGAGAATTATGTTTCTTTCAATTTTTAAAATATAGTAGGTGATCATTTAAAAGTGATTTGATTTTTATTTCTAGCAGGTTGAGTGACAATGTAGAAAGGAGGGTCTTAAACTTCTTTAAGTTTCTAATTGGCCCAAGGTATACTCTTTTACTTGTTTCAGTCATTTGACTGCAGCCATGCTGGAGTACTGCCTTCATTTTATTTTGTCAAACTTTCTTCACTATAAAGATTGTGGTCATATGAAAATCTTGTTGCTTCTTTAATCTCAGGTGATCTCCAATTGAACAGACCTGTGAGCAAAGTTGCTCCAGCCATGACCATCCTATTCCATCCTATTTATTTTTAGGTATAGTATATTGAGGATTATGTTTCCTTCAATTTTTTAAATATAGTCGGTGATCATTTAAAAGTGATTTGACATTTATTTCTAGCAGGTTGAGTTACTATGGAGGAAGAAGGGTCTCAAACTTCTTTAAGTTTCAAATCGTTCCTCTAATCTTTAATCCCTTATTGGCCCAAGGTGTACTCTTTTACTTGTTTCAGTCATTTGACTGCAGCCATGCTAGAGCACTGCCTTTAGTCAAACAAAGCGACCCTAGGGCTTATTCTTTGTAAGCCTAGTACTTATTCTATCGGTCTCTTTTACCAAACTACTGAGATATGGGGACGTAAACACACCAACATCAGTGTCAGGCTATTGTATGGGGACAAGCACAGGCACACAAACATATGCATATATGTATGTATATATGATGGGATTCTTTCAGTTTCCGTCTGCCAAATTAACTCACAAGGCTTTGGTTGGTCTGAGACTGTAGTGGAAGACACTTGCCTGAGGTGCCATGCAGTGGGACTGAACCTGTAACTGTGTGGCTGGGAAGCAAGCTTCTTACCACACAGCCACTCCTGTGCCAATCTACAAAAAAATATAACAATATTAATCTTTGTAATTATTATAATAATAAAGATCAAATAGGGCCTGAAATTCTTTAGGGAAGGGGTAAGTCAATTACATTGTTGCCAATGTTCAACTGTTACTCATTTCATCAACCTGGGAAGGATGAAAGACAAAGTTGACTCTGACAGAATTTGAATTCAGAATATAGTGACAGATGAAAGGCTACAAAGCATTTTGCCTGCAATGCAATAGTGGTCTCAAATTTTGGCACAGGGCCAGGAGTTTTTGAAGAGAGGAGGAAGATGAATGGTAAACTTGTGACAGGATGTAAAAAAAATTGAAGAGAACGATTTCTCTCTACTACAGGCATGTCAACCGGGAAGGAATAAACAAAAACAAATGTTAGGACCAAATCCATGCTATGGATGTGGAGGCCAACATTTCAAGAAGGACTGTCCTTTCAAAATGCGGAAATGTTACAGCTGGAAAAAAATAGGATACAAGAGCTCACATTGCAGAGCAAAGTTAGGAAGGTTGAACATAAAAAAACAGAAAATACAAAAAATTCAAGAAAACATTTTGCTGTGGGAGACAAAGTCCATTTCCAAATATACAAGAATGGTAAAGAAGGTTGGTAGGATGGTAGAATTGAAAACATGATGTATTTAATAAAAGGCCACACTGAGGAAGTTGTCAGCAGACCGAGTGCCTGACCATTGGAATGTATCCCTTCCACAGGAAAGTAAACAGGATATGCTCCAATCTAATCAAGCAGTTAACCGGGGCAAAGCCCGATGGTCAGACAATAAATAATGACAGAAGTGATGTAGGCATTTGCCATCTCTGCCCAATCTTTCAGGGACAACTTCCTCTTTGCCCGTTTCTGGGTAAGACAGGCCACCCTGTTTGTCCCCTCTTCCCAATTCTTATCTACCTAGAGGTCAGGACCGAAACAAACCTTGAGCAGTTTAACTGGTCTGTCAACACCATCTGATAGCATTGATCTGCCTCTCCAGGTGCCCAGTCGCAATCCCACCGATTTGTCAGAGTTGATTTTGAACCCTGCAACTGACTCATATTCCCATACAATGAAGCTGACCATCTCAACTTGGGAGGCATTTGACTCCATGATGGTGATGTCGTCCGCGTATGCCAACACTGCTCTCCTGAGTCTAATTTCGAAAGGGGGAGGGGCCTCTTAAATGTTCCAACTTCTGCAGCAGTGGCTCAAGAGCCAGCACATACAGAAAAGGTGACAGTGGACAGCCCTGATGGATCGAATGTGTGATACTAAATGGTTCTGATAGGTGGTCATTTACTTTGACCACTGAGCAGGTGCTGCTGTGCATTGCAGCAATCCAGCCTCTGAAAACAGGTCTGAAACCAGCTGCTTTAAGGATGGCTTCCATGTAGCGATGGTCTACCCTATTGAAAGCTTTTGACTGATCTAAACTGATCAGGGCTCCACTGAAGCTAGCTTTAGTCCCTGCCTTCTCTATGTTGTATCGCATAAGGTGGAGGATTGCACCCATTTGTGCCTCCCCAACCAGACCACCAATGACAAATGCCAACCTTTTCGCTAACACCTTGACTAGAATCTTAAACTCTGTGTTTAGCAGAGTTATGGGCCAAAAATTCACCAGCACATCCCCATTGTCGGCATCCTTTCTCAGCAGCATTACCACACCTTGGCTAACAGTACTAGGAATTCTCATTTTCTGCTGCCAGTTACTGTAGACATTTGCTAAAAGGCTGTCAAACAAATCTGGTATGAATACATAGAATTCATAGGGAGACCATCCAAACTGGATGATTTGCAACTTGTGCAATTGCTCATCACCTCCTGTATATCAGTGGCTATTACTGAGAGCTGTGGTAGGTCGTCAAGGTACGAAATAAAGTCTGCTACCATTACTGACCCATCACCCTCACCAAACAGCTGTGCAAAGTGCTGCTGGAAAGCTGCACACATCAGCTCAGAACTGAGTAGCATGCGCCTGTCCTGATCTGTCAAAGATTTGATCATGGTTTTTTTTTCTACATTGCGTCTCTACTGTTCAGGCTCATCGGATGGCTTTAGTCCCTTTGTGTTTTTGTGCACAAGCCTTAGCTCTGACAACACACTCTTCATGTTTCATCTCGAAGAAATGGTCACAGGCCATCTTGCCGCTAACATGTCGATTGCGATGTCTTTACTAATAGCCTCTTCTAGTTTGCTAACTAGTTCTCTCTCTAATCTATTTCTTTCTATTGCTAAATCTTTGCTAAACACCTTCAGTTATACTCTAATCACTCTCTTCTGAGTGATTCACTACCAGTTGTTGACGATTGTCCCTGTCAACTGCCACTTAACTAGTTTGCTAATCCGGTCTCTGTGGGCTTTGTGAACTGGTAAGGATGCATTTAACTTCCAGTAACTGGGTCCACACACTATTGATAAATTTCAAGAGTGTGTGGAATTTATCAACAAACTGCTGAGGGAATTTGACTGATAATTCAAAGAGTTGAAGGAAATGAAGGCACAGTTTGATGTGTTTTCGAACCCCTTTGCTGTTGATGTTAATGATGTTTCTTCTATTCAAATTGAACTTATTGACATCACAAGTGATTCAGCATTAAAACAGAAGTTGTCAGTTGTTAGAGTGCCTCAGTTCTACACCTGTGTTGACCCTGTGAAATATCCAAACATCATATGTTTGGTTAAGAAAGTGTTGTGTATGTTTGGAAGCACATGTGTTTGTGAGAGGTTCTTGAAATCATCCTTAAGATTGACAACAACCAAAGCAATAATGCCTCTGAAATTTCCAAGCTGGTTAAGGAAAAGTGGTGTCAGAAAAGTAACCAGTAGTTTTGAGCAGAGAGTACATTCTTTCTAAATATATATGTATTATATGCCATAAATATGTCTAATCAACTTTGTCTTCAGTTGTTAAGAAACAAATATGCTGCCTTTGCTTGAGAATCGAATTCTGGTGTCTTGATTTATAATCTATTATTATGGAAATAATGGGAAACAGCATCAGGTATAGCTTTTCTTTGAAAGAGTTCCAAGCACACACAGAAAAAATTTTGTGGCCCTTTAAGACCCTCACCAGCATAGAGCTTGGCCCTCAAGTCATTTGAGTTGGAAACCCTGCTTTAATGCCTTCCTTTAATTTTTCATGGTATTTTATGAATTTTATTATATCTCCAGGTCATGATTCAAAATGTTTCATGCTGATGTAGATTTCAATTTGCTTGTTTTACCTTAGAAGTCTTAAGAGATTGAATCTGAATAAATTTGGCATAATTACTTTGCAAACATTTCTGTACCTCTTTAAATTTTGAATATAGGTATGGCAAATAGAATACATGCTTCTTACACTTCCTCAATTCTCTCATAATGATGGTTCTATATTGGCAAGAAACTCCACTGCTGGGTCATGTGTCAATAAGTCTTTATAAATTCTCACCTCTTTTGAGTGACATTACCAGTGTGTGCAAAAGTAATTGGTCAAAATTTGTACTATTTTTTTAGGCATGGCTGTGTAGTAAGAAGCTTACTTTGCAACCATGTGGTTTTGGGTTCAATCCCACTGCACAGCACATTGGGCAAGTATCTTTTTACTATACTCCAAGTGGACCAATACCTTATGAATGATTTTGGTAGATGGAAATTGTGTAGAAGCCTGTTGTATATGTGTGTGTGTGTGTATGTGCGTGTGTGTGTGTGTGTGTGTGTGTGTGTGTGTGTGTGTGTGTTCCCCCTCCTATAACTTAACTATTGGCATTGGTTTGTTTACACCCCTGCAATTTATCAGTCTGGCAAATGAGATAGAATAAGTACTAAACTTAAAAGAAAAAAGTGGTGGGATCGATTTGCTTGACTAAATCATTCAAGGTGGTAACCCATCATTGCTACAGTCCAATGACTGAAACAAGTAAAAGATAAAAAAAAAAAATTAACATTACAAGCAATTGTGATTCAAAGAACTGTGCAATTAACTGCTGAATTTCTAAGACGGAAAATGGTGTCTGTAATCCTAAAGTATGGCAGCAAGTTCTTCATAATAAGCCACAATTGCTGCTGCATAATTGGTAGCTACTGCTGTAATATTCCAGAGAGGAACATTATATTTCTTCAAATAATTCTTCAAACAATGAGAAATTTTCTCACCTTTCACATCACCTTTATGGTATTTGGCAAACAAATATTCATGATTAATAGGTACAGGTGTGGATGTGTGGTAAGACATTTGCTTCCAAATTCCATAGTTTTGGGTTTAGTCCCACTGTGTGACACCGTAGGTAAGTGCCTTCTACTATAGCCCCAGGTCAACCAAAGCCTTGTGAGTGGATTATTAGATGGAAACCGAAAAAAACAGTCATATATAAATATATATATATATATACATATATATATATATATATATATATATATATATATATATATATATATATATATATATATATATACATATATATATATATAAATAATAAGGTGCTATTCAGCATCAGTATTGCTAGAAATAACAGTCAAAACAACTCACAGTCAAATTTTTCAACCAAAAGACAAAAATGTATACATCACTAAAGTGAATGAGAGTGCATGGTGCTAAGGGAGCTTGCCTCCCTTGTCAGTAAATAAGATGGTGCATTATTGTGGCTACGAGTTGTTTTGACTCTTATTTCTAGCAATACGGGTGCTGAATAGCATCCTCAGTCGCTTTAGTGACATAAGTATTTTTGCCTTTTGGTTGAAAAATTGCTAACAAGCCATTCTCATTATTTATAATTTACACCTTTACCATATATGAAATCAATGTATGATTTCTACGGTGATCTTATAGGCTGACAAGAGTAGTTGAGTTTAACCCAAGGCACTAGTGAGAGTCACTGATGAGTGTTAATGTAAACAAAAAATCACTGGCGATCTGGCTATGCCTGGTGCTTAGGGAGCTCGCCTCCCTTCTCAGTAAATAAGATGGTGTGTTATAGTGGCTATGAATTGTTTTGACTCTTATTTCGGATCTTTTTTAAAACGGGGGCCACATTTTTCATTTTTTTTTTACGTAGTGTTTTTGGTACCGAAAGACTTTCAAACTTCGTATACTTATCTATTTTGTGTTATAGAACAGAAAAATATTTTTGTATTCGAATTTATTTCATGTAAAAAATTGTCTTATTTCGATAATTTCAACCAATCACTGACAAGTATTCAGTTGTTTACATTTACTCCCTTTGGCTGATTAAGCGATGTAAAGCGTATTTAATCTCCATACCTTCGTTTTATTTGCTTTTTTCATTTTAAATTTGCTTTAACCCTAACCCTAACCCTAACCCTAACCCTAGGGTTAGGGTTAGGGTTAGAGTTAGGGTTAGGGTTAGGGTTAATTGTTTCAGAATCGTTTGTTTATGTAGTTGGCACTTAATGTATATCGGCTGAATGGACGTCAGTGATTGGTTGAAATTACAGAAATACGACAACTTTAACATGGAATAATTTATGGATTTCTTTTTTTTTTAAGAAGACTAAGAGAAAAAGATGTTTTATATGACACATTCTACCAGTGTTCCAAGTTTCAAAGTGTTTCGTTAATGAAAAATGTGGCCCCCGTTTTAAAAAAGATCCTAACTTTCTAATGCAAAACAAACCAGTTTGTAACAGCAGGAAAAGTCATGGAAATTTTATTTTCGCTGACACAAGTAACAATTTTGAGGACAAAATTTATAATGAATCCAAAAGCACCACAGACCCTATGGACAACGATAAAATTAACTGCAAAGAACAAAGAAGTATTATGACAGAGAAAGGTGACACAATGGAGAACACACAATCATTCAATAGTCGAATAGACGACAAAAATATAACTGCCAACTTCCCAAACAGAAATAATGTGGAAAACGCTTTGATAACTGATATTACCTCAGTAAATAACAACTCCAACAACACGGAGGGAGCAGAGAGGCATAACAGAAGACAATAACAGAACGAATAACGATAGCAAAAACATTGCTGAGAACACAACCAATAACGGGGCGTCGAACTGGCAGAGACATTAGCATGCCGGGCGAAAAGCTTAGAGGTATTTCGCCTGCCGTTATGTTCTGAGTTCAAATTCCGCCGAGGTCGACTTTGCCTTTCATCCTTTCGAGGTCGGTTAAATAAGTACCAGTTATGCACTGGGGTCGATGTAATCGACTTAATCCCTTTGTCTGTCCTTGTTTGTCCCCTCTGTGTGTAGCCCCTTGTGGGCAGTAAAGAAGTAAGTGAGAACAAAACCAATATCAGCGTCAACACCAGCAACAGAGAGACGGGTGTATTTGGAAGTAGCAATAGTAGTAACAACATGAACTATTCTACCACCACCATCAACAATGAGAGCAGAACAAGTACTTTTGCATCAGCAGCTGCGAAATGCCAACAAAAGTACTATGAGATAGACATCCAGTTCTATATTTAAGAAATGAAGAATTATTTACATTATTTACTGTTGATGGCTATTTGTCCTCATCTTGTTTGTTGTTAGCACAACATTTCGGCTGATATACTCTCCAGCCTTCATCAGGTGTCTTGGGGAAATTTCGAACCTGGGTTCTCATTCCTAAGGTATTTTTCGATGTTGTCACTATTCAGCACCAGTATTGTTAGAAATAAGGGATCTTTTTTAAAACGTTTTAAAAAAGATCCAAAAGTTATGCCCCTCCATGCCATTTTTCGTTTGCAAATGTGTAAACATTTCACAAATACTAATATTTGGACTCAAGGCCCAAGTATTATTTAACTCTTTTTCTGGGGACAAAGACTATTGTCTTATGCTCCCTTTTAAACAATAATGTCAATGAAAACAGTTGTTTTGATAACAAAATTATCTTTCAAGCTTCCACTGACGTTCTAGCCTTCCAACCAAAAGTATAATAATAATAATAATAATAATAATAATAATAATAATAATAATAATAATAATGATAAAAAAAAGTCAATGTGAGAGGTATAGAGAAAATAACAAAGTACCAGGACCTAGCCATTTAACTACAGAGACTTTGGAAAGTGCAGGTAAAATGTATTGCTGTAATTATAGGTGCATTAGGAATTATTCCTAAAGATTTGAACAGATGGATAGAAGAGATCGGTATAAAACTTAGTTTAGTGCAGCTCCAGAAAACAGTATTATTAGGGACTACTAGGATACTTAGGGTTGTTCTTGGCAACTAAGATTACTTGTTGTAGCCTGATGTTGGGAGTTTTTTCCAGCAGTCTAATCTGTTGTGTGTAGTTGAACTAATAATAATAATGATAATAATCACTCTCCAACAGAAGGAATCTAAAGAATGGGTCTGCATCGATGCAGCTATACTTGCAGACCAAAATATTGTTAAGACAGAGGATGAGAAAATTGGGAAGTACCAAAGACTTAGGATTGGAAGTGATAAGAACTCATAGAACCTCATCAGTGAGTATGGTACCTGCTGTAATTGGTGGCACATGAGATCATTAAAAAAAAAAAAAACAATATTCTGGCATCAAAAGCTGCAAATATTAAACTTCTTAGGGAGTATCCAGATGACAGCAATACATGGAACAGCCCATGTATTGAAAAAAGAGTTGTGTCACTAAGCTGTGAGATGGAGCTGAGATATGACATAGATATAGATAAATCAAGAGAAGTCAAGTTAATAGAAAAACTAATAATAATAATAATTATACTTTCAACTACAGGCGCAGGAGTGGCTATGTGGTAAGTAGCTTGCTTACCAACCACATGGTTCCCGGTTCATTCCCACTGCATGGCACCTTGGGCAAGTATCTTCTACTATAGCCTCGGACCGACCAAAGCCTTGTGAGTGGATTTGGTAGATGGAAACTGAAAGAAGCCTGTCGTATATATGTATATATATATATATATATGCATGTATGTGTGTATATCTTTGTATGTCTGTGTTTGTCCCCCCAACTTTGCTTGACAACCAATGCTGGTGTGTTAACGTCCCCGTAACTTAGCAGTTCGAACAAAGAGACCGATAGAATAAGTACTAGGCTTACAAAAAAAAGTCCTGGGGTCGATTTGCTCCAACATGGCCACAGTCAAATGACTGAAACAAGTAAAAGAGAGAGAGTAAAGAGAGTATAGGTGCAAGACCTGAAATTTTGGGAGAGTAGTTAAGTCAATTACATTGAGGCTAGTGCTCAACTGGTGTTTATGCACCGCCTCCTCCCCCATATATATATAATTAATTTGTTTATTGAGTAATCAAAAGGAATTAGAGCATATGAGTGAGGAGGATCTGAATTGATTCATCTATGTGGAAACAAATGTTACAACTATTTCTGACATTTTTCCAACCAATGATAAATTATTATAATTATATTATTAGGGTTTGGGAAATGATATAAAGCAGATAACAAAAAGTTAATTATATATAAATCAGTCATATCAATCAGCAAATTGTATTTTATGCATTTTTATTTCTATACTAATATTAGTCTTTGTGAATAAAAATTCACTTGATCCTCTTAATCCCCTCCCCCCCCAATATCTTTTATCCTTTATCTTTTACTTGTGTCAGTTATTAGACTGAGGCCATGCTGGGATGCTGCCTTGAAGAATCTTTAGTTGAATATATTAACCTCAATATTTATTTTTTGAAAAAGCCTGGTACTTATTTCTATCAGTCTCTTTTGCCAAACTGTTAAGTTATAGGAATGTAAACACACCAGGACTGACTGTCAAGCTGTGGAAGGGGGACAAACAAACACACACACACACACACGCACATGCACAAAGCTTTTCAGTCAATGCAAAACAAGTACAACTCAGTAGTCAATCCTGGTGTGGCTTTGTGTTAAGAAGCTTGCTTCTCAAACCACATGGTTTCAGGTTCAGTTCCACTTCTACTATAGCCTTGAGCTGACTGAAGCCGTGTGAGTGGATTTGGTTGAGGGAAACTAAAAGAATCCTGTTGTGTATGTGTGTGTGTCTGTGCTTGTAAATGTGGAATGAGGAAAAAGTGGGATAACATCCTCTTGTTAATAGTAGTCAATGAAGCAGTCATCAATTACATAAATCACTTACTGCTTATAGCAATGTGCTGTACCTATCACTGGTACCTATTTACAGTGAGCAGTCAATGAGGTAACTTGTACATGGTCACTTGACTTTCTAGAACTTTCAGCCAAATCTCACACAATTTGGCTGTCTGGTAAGAAGCTTGCTTCCCAACTACATGGTTCCAGGTTCAGTCCTACTGCATGGCACCTTGGGAAAGTGTCATCAACTGTCGCCCTAAGCCAACCAAAGCCTTGTGAGTGGATTTGATAGATGGAAACTGAAAGAAGACTGTCATCATCATCATCATCATCATCATCATCATCATCATCATCATTTAACACCAGCTTGCCATGCTGGCATGAGTCAGTAAGTTTGACTGAACTGGCAAGCCAGGAGGCTGCACCAGGCTCCTATATGATTTGGAACGGTTTCTACAGCTGGTTATCCTTCCTAATGCCAACCACTCCAAGAGTGTAGTGGGTGCTTTTTACGTACCACCAGCATGGGAGCCTGTCGGGTGGCACAGGCATTGGCCATGATCGAATGGTGCTTTTTATGTGCCACCAGCATGGGCTCCAGTCAGGTGGCACTGGCATTGGCCACGCTCAAATGGTACTTTTTGCATGCCACCAGCACAGGTGCTAGTTAGGTGGTACTGGCATTGGCCATGCTCAAATGGTGCTAGTTAGGTGGTACTGGCATCAGCCATGACTACAATTTCACTTGGTTGAACAGGTCTTCACAAGCATGGCATATCGGCCAACAATTGAAGGGTGCTTTTAAAAGGGCCAGTTATGTGACACTAACATCAGCAATGACTATGATCTTACTTGGCTTGTCAGGTCTTCTCAAGCATGACATATCTCCAAAGGTCTTGGTTGCTTGTCACTGCCTCTGTGAGGTCCAACGTTTGAAGGTTGTGCTTCATTACCTCATCCCAGTCTTCCTAGGTCTACCCCTTCCACAGGTTCCCTTCACTGTTTGGGTGTGACGCTTCTTCACACTGCTGTTCTCATCCATATGCATCACATGACCATATCAGTGCAGTCGTCTCTCTTGCACATCATATCCGATGCTTCTTATGTCCAATTTTTCTCTCAGTGAGCTACACTCTGTCTAGTATGCACACTGACATTACACATCCAGTGGAGCATACTAGCTTCATTTCTTTCAAGCCTACGCATGTCCTCAGCAGACACAGCCCATGTTTTACCGCTGTGTAGCATGGCTGTTCATACACAGGCATCATGCAGTCTACCTTTCACTCTGTGCAAGAGGCCCTTTGTTACTGGTAGAGATAAGGGCTCTCTGAACTTTGCCCAGTCTATTCTTATTCTAGCAGTTATGCTCTCAGAGTATCTACCCACGCTACTGACTTGGTCACCAAGGTAATGGAAGCTATCAACTACTTCTAGTTTTTTCCCCTGGCATGTGATGGAATCTGTTTTCTGCACATTTTCAGTGTTTATGGCACCTGTGCAGCTTCCGTACTCAAAAACTATCTTCCCAGTTAACCTTTCTCTGGTATTGCTGCAATTCTTATGTGTACATAGCTTGCACCTGGTACATCTTATGGAGTTTCTACCTATGCCTTTTCTACAGATCAAGCAGGGCCATCAGCCTGAAAAGATTTGGGATTTGTCTGCCTTCCTACTTACTAAGACTTTGGTTTTTGCTAGATTAACACTAAGGCCCTTCGATTAACAGAGGCATTGCTGTATAGTTAAGTAGCTTGGTTCCAACCATGTGGTCTCAAGTTCAGTCCCACAGCATGGCACCTTGGACAAGTGTCTTTTACAATATCCCAGAGTTGATCAAAACCTTGCAAGTGTATTTGATGGAGGGAAACTGAAACCATCCATATATGTGTATGTGTGTGTGTGTGTGTGTGTGTGTGTGCGTGCATGTGTGTGTGTATGCATGAGTGTGTGCATGCCTGTGTGCGTGCATGTGTGCACGTGCTTGTGTATACATTTGTCTTGACATCACATCATGGTTGTAAATGAATATCACTGTCATATAAGCAACCTCGTTCATTTCTAGTCTTCCATGAAAAAAAGAAATGCCTGGCTAAGGGAAACATGACCTTGCATAGAAACAAGTGAAGATTGGTGACAGAAAAGGAACCCAGCTGTAGAAAATCTGCTTCAATAATTTTTGTCTGAACCACACAAACATGGGAAAAGTAGAAAAGTAGATGCTAAAAAAAAAAATAATGATAATGATAAAGATAGGGTCAAGAAGACACTTTTACTCATGTCTTATTGAAGACATGATAACCTCTCTGATGTTGGTGCTACAGTAAAATATATCTGAAATACACTATAAAGTGGCTGGTGTTAGACAGGGCATCAAACTGCAGAAATCATTCCCAGAATGGAACATACAAGTGATACATGGTCCCTGATTTGTTTAGGAAAGCAGTAAATTAGAACAAGAACTGGTTCTAACTGTGTTGTCGCATCCAATCCATGCCAGCATGGAAAGCAGTTGCAAAATGACAATGACTTCAATGATGATAATGATGGTGGTGGTAGCAGTGCTGGTGGTGGTGGTGGTGGTGCAGCTGCTGATGATAACGGTGATGAAGCAACAAGCTTGTCGATCTCACCAGTCTAGGTGGGCCAGCAAAAGATGAGAAAACACTACACCCTCACTCACTGAATATCTTATTAAAGAAAAAAAAAAAAAAGAAGAAAAAGACATAAGAGGTATCAACTTTTAGGCTGTAAACATAGAGATCGCAGTCAATGATTATCATCATTATAATTACTTAATGATTTCTGTTCAAATGAGACAATCAATCAAAACTTTATATATTTTTACTCTGTGAACCACTGAGATAACTTTCCACACACACACACACACACACATTATAAATCATTGATTCAATTACTCAGTAGATATTATTGTGGGAGCTAAACCCATGTTTTCAGTCATTAAATGCAATAAAGATTAAGGCTGTACAACTAAGATATAATAAGTGCCTGTAGCATATAGGATATATTTATTATTTTAGTAGGTTTTTTCAGATGGCTATTATTGTAAGTGAGTCACAGAATAGAATAAGAATACAGTAACAGTGATACTTTAATAGGTTTTTCTGTTCTAGTAATGAGTAACAATTTAAGAACATGCCTTAAAATTATTACAAAATTCAATAAACACACACACACATACACACACACATAGATACCTCTATATAATACATACATACACACACACACACACACATATAAGGTTAGTAGAGTTAGAGGTTGAAATAACCGTCTAAGGGATAAAACTATCCGTTTTACTACCAGTATAATTACCTATGCTAACCCCGGGCATACATATGCAAGCATATTATGCTCATAGGATACAGGCAATAGCAAAGATAAACATGAGTTTATCAGGAATCAAATTTAAATTTCTCCATTTTCTGCTTAATTTATATATATATATATATATTGGGTTGGCAACTATGTTCCTACCATATTTTAAAATTTAAATTTTTTAAAAGGTTTAATAAAAAATAACAACTAATTAATCAATAATGTATTCACCCTTGTTGTTTACAACTTCTTCGCAATGTTCAGCAAGATTTTCAATACCTCATTGGTAGAAATCACCCGATTTCAACTCGAAAAATTGATCCAACCAAGCTCTCAATTCTGCATCAGTATTGAACGAAACTCCACCCATAACATTTGAAAGAGATCGAAAGAGGTGGAAATCCGCTGGTGCCAAATCAGGAGAGTATGGCAGGTGTGGCAGCACTTCCCAGCCATGTGTTTGAATGGCTTTCTTGGTCATATTGGTGATATGAGGGCGGGTGTTATCGTGCAGCAGAACTTCATGCTGCTGATTAGGTTTTTTCACTTGAATAGCCGTGTTGAGTCGTTCCATCTGTTGAACATAGAGTTCCGCGTTGACCGTTTGGTTCCGTTCAAGCAATTCATAATATATAATCCCTTCCCAGTCCCACCATATGCACAACATCATTTTACGTGGATGAAGATCTTGTTTCATGCGCGGTGTCGCTTGTTTACCGGGGCTAAGCCATTCCTTACACTGCTTCATATTGATGTCCAAGCACCATTTTTCATCACCAGTAACGATTCGGTAAAGAAATCGTTGACTGTGTCCATGAGTTGAGTGGTGACGAGCAAGCAAACCAGCGGAGACTGTGGCTCGTTGATTTTTGTCATTGTGACTTAAAGCATGTGGGACCCATGCTCCATACTTCTGAACCTTTCCCATTGAGTGAATACGCTTCTCTATAGCAGTGTGGGAGCATTCCATTCTCTCTGCCAGTTCACTTGTCGTTTGATGAGGATTTTCGTGCAAAAGTCTGTTTAATTGCTCTTCATCGAACTCAACTGGATGGTCAGAATGAAGTGTGTCTTTGAGGTCAAAATTTCCATTTTTGAACTTGGCATACCAATCATGAGTGGTTCTTTCAGCTATGGCACCCTCTCCATATACAGCACAAATGTCGCGAACAGCTTTTGTGGCCTTAGAACCTTGATTAAAAGTAAAAAGGAGGTGTCAAAAATGCTTGTTTTTCTTAACTTGACATTCCATTTTAATGATCTGAAAATAAACAAAAATTAACTAAAATTAACTAGCAAAAAAAAACCAAAAAACAAAATAGATTCGAAAATGATTCAAAAATAGAATTCTCCTAAAGAATAGATTGCAAAATTTAAAAACACAATAAATTCCAAAATTTAGAAAAACAGTGGGAACTTAGTTGCCAACCCAATATATATATATATATACTCACACATGTAAAAAGCATCCTGTCCACACCGTAAAGTGGTTGGCATTTGGAAGGGCATCCAGCTGTAAAAATCATGCCAAAACTAACCTCGCCTGTGCTATTGCCATGTCAAAAGCACTCAGTCCACTCTGCACAGTGTTGGGTGTTAGGAAGGGCATCCAGTTGTAAAAATCCTACCATAGCAGACACAGTAGCATCGGGGAGTTTTTCTACCCGGTCAGCTTCTGTGAACCATCCTACCCATGTATGCATGGAAGATGGATATTAAACGATGATGTTATATATATATATATATATATATATATATATATATATATATATATACGGGTGACACGTAAAAGCACCCACTACACTCTCTGAGTGGTTGGCGTTAGGAAGGGCATCCAGCTGTAGAAACTCTGCCAAATCAGACTGGAGCCTGGTGTTGCCATCCGGTTTCACCAGTCCTCAGTCAAATCGTCCAACCCATGCTAGCATGGAAAGCGGACGTTAAACGATGATGATGATGATGATATATATATATCGTCATCATTGTTTAACATCCATCTTCTATGCACACATGGGTAGGATATACATACATACACACACACACATTTATGTGTATCTGAATACATGTATATGCATGTGTGGGTGTTTGTATGTGTAATTATGTATTTATGTATGCGTACATATATGCACACCCTACATGTATATTGTTGTCATACTACTGTGTGCTGTGTGCATTAGCATTCAAAATTAGGAAACAATGATCCAATAAAGTATGTTTATCTTAAGCAAATTATCCCATAACTTTTAATTACATTTAAGATCATAATATTTCAGATGAATTAAAACTCAAGTTAAACTGTCAGCATTAATTTTGAATTTGTAGTACCAGCAGACTATATTTCAATCACAATGAAGTAGAAAGGGGATGCTGGATTTTCATGTAATTGTTAAATCTTTAAATCATAATGATAGCGGTCATTACTATTCAAGTTGTACCCATGATTAGATTGAAATCACTTACAATAAACTTATCAAATATGACAACGGTCGCTCATAATCATGTATAACTTGGTTTTAACATGTATTATACTTTTAGATAATGTTTTGGTGAGTTTCTTGAGCAGAAACAGGATACCATCTTGACTTTCGTCCCTTAATCCAATAACTGCATGGTGACCTCACTGGTGCTGGTGCAATAATGAATGGTATATGGTACATGCTTTGAGTGGTTGGAGTTAGGAAGGGAATTCAGCCATGGAAACCATGTCAAAGTAGATATTGGAGCATCATAATGCAGTTTTTGGACTTGCTGGATTCTATCATGCTGTTCAATCCAAGCCAGCATGATAATGTTGATGAAGATTATGATGACAATGATGATAATGAATGTTTAAGGTGTGACAGATAGATGGCGGGAAAGAGGCATGGGGGTGAATTCAAGCCTCTGTTATTTTAATTCAGAATGTAAAATGATGGAACTAAATACATTTTAATCAGTAATCTACTAGCTTTTGCCATCCAGTTAATCATAATAATTATTTCTGTCTTACTCTGTAAAACTTGTCTTGTCTTAGACATTGAGACATGTCTTAGTAATTAGGACTTATCTTATTCAGTGAAACATCTCTTAAGCAGTGAGACTTGTCTGAATTAAGTTGTAAGCAGTTTGTCTTAGCCAGTAAGATTTGTCATAGCCAATGAGACTTGTCTTAATCTGTTGGACTTGTAGCCAGTGAGACTTGTCTTAGTCAGTGAAACTTGTCTTAGTGTGAATTGTCTTAATGATAAGATGCCCAATTCACTCAGCTTCAGTTGGTGACCACATCTAATTCACTTCAGCTGTATTACTTAACTGATCTATAGACAGCTACCTCCTCTCATATACATTAGCTTCTACATATTTTGATAATTTAACCCTTTAGCTTTTAAACCGGCCATATCCAGCTCTGATATTCTATCTGTTTTATGTTCTTTTTCTTGTTTCAGCCATTCAACTGCAGCCATGCCGGGGCACCACATTGAAGAGTTTAGTCCAGTGGTTCTCAACCAGTGTCCATATGATCCTTGAGGGTCCATATAAGATTCCTGTAGTTAAAGATTTGTGTGCAATAAATAGGCTATACTTCTACAATTCTTTTATTCTTTTCTTTTATTCTGTTATTTGTTTCAGTCATTTGACCATTTGACTGTGGCCATGCTGGAACACCACCTTTAGTTGAACAAATTGACCCCAGGACTTATTCTTTGTAAGCCTAGTACTTATTCTATTGGTCACTTTTACTGAACCACTAAGTTACAGGGATGTAAACAGACCATCATCGGTTGTCAGGCAATGTTGAGGGGACAAAGACAGACATACAAACACATTCACATACATACATAATGGCCTTCTTTCAGTTTCTCTCTACCAAATCCACTCACAAGGCTTTGGTCAGCCTGAGGCTATAGTAGAAGACAGTTGCCCAAGGTGCCACACAGTGGGACTGAACCCAGAACCATGTGGTTCTTACCACACAGCCACTCCTACGCCTACAATACACAAACTATTTTAACAATTTCTTTTATACAACTCCTAATAATATTTAATTCCTCGTTGTTGTTATCATTGTCATCGTTGTCATCATCATCATCATCATCATCCCTTAATATCTATTTTCCATAGGAATTTTTTTAACATTGTATATCCCTAGTTAGGTAACTTTGGGAGAAATATCTAGCCAAAAATAAACCCCTGTACCTGGCTTTTGTCAACATGGAGAAAGCCTTTGACAGAATTCCCACTTCCTTATCTGGTGGTTAATGTGGAAACTAGGGATAGCTGAGTGGTTGGTGAGAGCTATAGAAGCCATGTACAGGGATGCTATCAGTAAGGTGAAGGTTAGCAACAAGTATAGCGAGGAATTCTGGGTACAAGTAGGGGTTCATCAAGGATCAGTCCTCAGCTCCTTTTTGTTCATCATGGTCCTCCAGGCAATAACAAAGCGATCTAAGATGGATTGCTTCTGGGAGTTCCTCTATGCTGAGGACCTTGTTCATATAGTCAAATCACCACCAGGACTAGAGAATAAGTTTCAGGCATGGAGGCAAGGTCTAGGATCAAAAGGCCTTAGAGTTAACCTAGCAAAAGCCAAAGTCTTAGTAAGTAGGAGAGCAGACAATTCCCAAATCCCTTCAGGCAGATGGCCTTGCTCGATTTGTATGAAAGGTGTTGGTAGGAATTCCATAAGATGTACTCTGTGCAAGCTATGGACACATAAGAAGTGAACAATATCAGAGGAAGGTTAACTGGGAAAATAGTTTTTGTGTGTGGAAGGTGCACAGGTACAATAAACACTGAAAATGTACAGAAAATAGACTCCATCAACTGCCAGATGGGTAAGCTAGAGGTAATGGATAGCTTCTGTTATCTAGGTGACCAACTCAGTAGTGGAGGTGGATACTCTGAGAGCATGACTGCGAGAATAAGATTAGGTTGAGCGAAGTTCAGAGAGCTCCTACCTCTGTTGGCAACAAAGGGCCTCTCCTTCAGAGTGAAAGGTAAACCGTATGATACATGAGTGCAAACAACTATGCTACACAGTAAAACAGGAATCAAAGCAGCCCATAGGCAAAAAAGGATCAAGAAACACTGGTTTAGGATTGATTTCTGTCGGTCTCTTTTATTGAATTGGTAAGGTATGGAGATGAAAACAAACTAACACCAGTTGTCAAACAGTGGTGGGGGACAAACCCCAAAACAAAACCACACGAACACAATAAATACATACATACATACATACATACATAATATACATACATACAGACACACATACATATATAAATACACACATTCAAGCACACATACATACATACATACAAGCACATATATACATACATGCATTTATACAAATATACGTACACACATACACACATATATATGCACAGTAATATCTACCAATGAGACGTTGTTGGAGCAAGGACACTGTAGGATAACCCCGAGGCCAAAGAAATAAGAATCTACAATATGATAGAAGCCATCGCCACTCATAATAAAAAGGAGTGCTGGTGGAATGTCTCAGTGAAATATAAACATAATAGACCTGACATAGTAATTTGGGATAGAGAAGAGAAACTGTGTACAGTTGTGGAAATCAGCTGCTCAGTGGATGTTAACATAAAGCTAAAGACCAGTGAAAAAGAAAATACCTATGCTGAAATATTGAGGAATCTACAGCTACTCTATCCAGATTACAAATTCAGGTTTATACCTGTAATTATTAGGGCACTGGGATATGTAACACACTGCCTAAATACCAATCTTGAGAAATTAGGCTTCTCAAAATCAGAAAGGACTCAAACCATCACTAGAACTGTAAAAACCTAAGTGTATATATGAACAGGTCTAGATAGGCATCAGAATATATACATAAAACAAAACATACAAATCTCCACATATATATACATACATACAAAAATACCCTGTTGATGTGGAAATTCCAGCGAAGGAGCCTTGGATCTAAGTTAGAAACCGGCTTTATACATACATACATACAAACATACATACATACATACATACATACAAACATACATACATACATACATACATACATACAAACATACAATGGGCAGCTTCCATTCAGTTTCTGCCGACGAAATTCATTCATAAGGCATTGATCATTTTGGGGCAATAGTAGAGGACACTTGCCCAAGGTGCTGCACAGTGGGACCGAACCTAAAACCATGTGGTTACAAAGCAAGCCTCTTAAGCACATAACCATGCCTGTACCAATGATCAAAATATTCCTGCCATGGTAGTCTATTTCTGATTATAAAATACGTACAACCATTACCAAAATTTTGACCTTTCAGTTTTTGAAGATGGTAAAGTGGGCAATTTGGTTGCTTTTTCTAGCAGGTTGCAGGACCACATATAGACACCTTCATTGGTAAGTCAATGACCTAAATTGCAATGCTTAAAAAAAAAAAAGAAAAAATGACTGGTAAGAAGGAAGAAGAATGTGTAAGAAGTAGAAAAAACTGTGTGTGTGTGTGTGTGTGTGTGTGTGTGTGTTTGTATGTATTCCTAGAGGTACAGTACACTGAAATCTGTATATTTTCGTATTTTAGTAAGGAGTCTGTTCAGAAACATAGAAATAATTCCTGTTTATATGAGGGGTACTTATACAAGTTAAATATTTATACAGATTTTTTTCCTTTCTTGAAGTGTGCATACCTTTTTTGGCAGACTCTGTATATATGTGTGTGTGTGTGTGTATACATATATATATATATTTATATATATATATATATATATATATAAATATATATATATGTATATATATATATAGACATTTATACATATATAAATTCATGTATGTACTACACGAACACACACACATACATATTTATGCACTTGTTTTGCAAGATACTTGATGTAAATTTGTGTGCTGAAACATATTGTTATACTTGGGGATGGTCATAATTTTTTGCCAATTAAACTCACTCACTGTATATTTGGTCTTCACTTCAGCTTTAATATCAATATTATTTTAGTTTCTTTGTCAAAGCTCTTTCATCACACATCCCATGATCTCTTCAGTGACTCTTTATCCCACATGTTTTCTCTTGTTCTACTTTGTCCATTTAGTCTTCCTATATATATGTATATATATTGGCACTATATATACATACTATATATATATGTGTGAAGGCGCATGGCTCAGTGGTTAGAGCATCGAGCGTCGAGCTTACAATCGTGAGGTTGTGAGTTCGAATCCCAGACCGGGCTGCGTGTTGTGCTCTTGAGCAAGACACTTTATTTCACGTTGCTCCAGTTCACTCAGCTGTAGAAACGAGTTGCGACGTCACAGGTGCCAAGCTGTATTGGCCTTTCCCTTGGATAACACTGGTGGCATGGAGAGGGGAGGCCAGTATGCATGGGCGACTGCTGGTCTTCCATAAACAACCTTGCCCGGACTTGTGCCTGGGAGGGTAACTTTCTAGGTGCAATCCCATGGTCAGTTATGACCAAAGGGGGGTCTCAGCATATATGTATATATATTGGCACACCATGCTGGTGGCAAGTAAAAAGCACCATTCAAGCATGGTTGATGCTAGTGTCACCTGACTAGCTCCCATGCCAGTAGCACATAAAAAGCATCCACTACTCTCTTGGAGTGGCTGGCATTTGGAAGAGTATCCAGCTGTAGAAACCTTGCCAGATCAGATTGGAGCCTGTCTACCGAATTCATTTCCAAGACATTGTTCAGCCTGAGGTTATAGCAGAAGACACTTGCCCAATGTACCATACAGTGGCATTAAACCCAAAGCTGCATGGTTACAAAGCGAACTTCTTAACATGCAGCCATGTCTTAGATATTTGTCCCTGTCTTAGATATTTTGTCTCACAATTTGGCTGTTATTTCTAGCAGATCGAGTGATCACATAGGGTTTTCCTCATTTACTTATCTCCCCTATTGATGTCTATAGATGTGGAAGAAATAAGAATTGAGATGCTTATAGCTTTTTCCAAGAACATTAGCAGTATGAAATATGTGAAATTATTAAAGTCAAGACAAGAAACTGGGCCACGGAGTCATTTTGCTAAGAGATTATTTTTACATTCAGCTAGGCTGCAATGTAAACTTATTTCACACAACTAAATTATTGAGTACATTTCTGATTGAATATTTTTGTGTAGTTTGTTTTTGCCTTCGATTAGGATGCCTTCTAAGATTGCCATTGGATGTATATTAGTAGAAAGAAGGAGGAGGAGGAGAAAAAGAAAAGAAATGGATGTAGAAGAAGAAGAAAATGGATCGTTAATCAGAGAGAACCTAAAGTGTAAACTTAATTTGTATTTATCAGAGAAAACGTGTGCAATAATTTTGAGCTTGAAGGAAGACTCTGTAATGTCAGTAATATTGTGTATGCAAAGATACGAACTAAATTTAAAGAAATATTGCAGAGACAAAACTACATATTTCTATTGCTTTTTTGTTATTTCCTATTTCTGTGACTAACATTATGAATACAAATCAAGTTCCTGTTATGCTGCAAATCGGTAATTTACTTTTGACTATTCTAATTCCTGGTTTAGAAGTAAATTTATTTTGCAGTTATGTTCTTGACGTTTTTTTTTGAGGAAAGCGTAAGTACCGCATAATCCCATTCTGTGGCAGAATCATTAAAGCATCAGACAAAATGCCTTATTGGTTATTATTTAGTTTTGGTTCTTTGTGTTATGAGTTCAAACCCTGCTGAGGTCTACAAAAACAACAGCAACAAACCTCACCATTTATGTTTTTTTCCTACAAGCTTCAAATTACAACTATTCAAAGTAAATATAAAGGTCTTGAAAGGCTTGATCACATCATGGCACTGTTCTCTACTCTTCTGAATATGGCATAACAAAAATGAACTCACCAAAATACAGGGTTAGTTACCACCTTGGAATTATAGATGTTGATGATTAGCTCCAGATCAGCAATCTTATGATCAAAAGTATTCCTGCCATGACTATTCTGCAGGAGCTGCATTATTTGATGAGTTCCAGGGTCAGTTGGATGGATGGTACTCCATTTGTTAGACAACGAGGATTCAGTTTTCTTCAGATTATGCAATCAACTGAATAACCTATTCCTGCCTGAATGTGTAACTGGCTGAGTATTCCACTGACATATGTATCCTTAATGTAATTCTCAGATAGGATCAGCATGAGACTACATGTGACAAGACATACCTTCAAATTGCAAATGTTATCCATCTGACAGCAAGGCCATCTTAGTAGCAGCATAGCATCCACTTCCTGGGCAAATTCATGCATTGAACCCTATAGTATTCATTTATTGACAACAAACCACATCATATATATGTTAGATTTGGGCTCCTAGATCTGTGAGGTTCCTGAGCAACTGTCCAGTGTGCCCATGCTTTAAGCAGCAGTCTGATAGGTTTTCATAGAGTTTCCATCTACCTAATTTCACCCACAAGATATGGGTCAACCTGAGGTTATAGAAAATGATATTTACCCAAGATGCTACCAAGAAGAATCAAGCTCAGAGTCTCATGGTTGCAAAGCAAAATTCTTAATCATCCAGCCATACTGCTACCTCTGAGATTAATTAAGCATTAAAATATTTCTAGAAAGTATCTGAAATGGAAATAGAATTGTAATAACAGAAGAGGTGACCATTATAAATATTTCTGTTACTAAAAAAGCAAATAACATTATTATGTTATCCTTTTACTGGTACCTACTATTTGGCTTTGGCCATGCTGGGGCATTATCATTATTTAAGATTCATACTAGAGTCTGTCAGGCTCATTTAAGCAATAAATATATATGTAAGGCACAGGAGTGGCTGTGTGGCAAGTAGCTTGCTTACCAACCACATGGTTCCGGGTTGATTCCCACTGCGTGGCACTTTGGGCAAGTGTCTTCTACTATAGCCTCGGGTTGACCAAAGCCTTGTGAGTGGATTTGGTAGATGGAAACTGAAAGAAGCCTGTCGTATACATGTATATACATGTATATATGTGTATGTGTGTGTGTATGTTTGTGTCTGTGTTTGTTCCCCCAACATCGCTTGACAACCGATGCTGGTGTGTTTACGTCCCCGTAACTTAGCGGTTCAGCAAAAGAGACCGATAGAATAAGTACTAGGCTTCCAAAGAATAAGTCCTGGGGTTGATTTGCTCGACTAAAGGCAGTGCTCCAGCATGGCCGCAGTCAAATGACTGAAACAGATAAAAGTAAAAGTAAGTAAGTATGCATGTGTGTATGAGTGTGTGTATGTGTGTGTATGTAGTATATACGTATATATGTGTGTGTGTGTGTGTGTGTGTGTGTATATATTTGTATATGTGTGTGTGTGTGTATGTATGTATATATTTGTATGTGTGTGTGTGTGTGTGCATGTGCGTGTGTGTGTCTATCTATCTATGTATACATGCTTGCAGTACATGTGTGTTGCCACCAGGAAACATGATTTATATAAGGACTTGAGTCAAAGGCAACAAAAGTAAAACAAAAATCTTTTGGTATCAGTAAAGAACATAGGATAAATGAACAAATAAATGACCTTTATATGGTCTGTTAATGCTCTCAAAAATGGCAGTCAAATCTTTCTTAAACCACATGCTACAGTATGGCTAAAAAATAAGAAAAGACAGGATGATCAGTTTTGGAATAACTTTGAATATGAGTTTACTCAGTTAGGATTGACTTGGAGAAAAACAATAACTCTTTAGATAAATATTTATCACATACAGTAGTTCTTAACCTGGGTGTAAGCATCCACTTCCAGAGTGTTGCAGGTTCATAAGGTTATGGCAAATGTCAAAAGGATGCTATGGGTAGTAAGTATGTGAAGACACTGGATATTTAGAAGGATCATGGATTTCTTCTTAGAAATAAAATAATTAAACAAAGAACTAAACTAATATTCTAAACACATTTTCAAACAAATCTTTGTTGGGATTGAAATGTGAATTGGATGTTGTTGTGCTATCACTGAACAGAAAATATGAATAATGATGTACAAAGGTCCTGTGTTGTTTCATTATACAGGGTGTTTGGGCTAAATATGAAAATTTGCATAAAAGACAAAGAAAACATATCTCATCCAAAAACAAAAGTATTTCAAAAATTCAAAAATATGTCAATTTGACTATGGCTGGGAGAAAACAATTTACTCAAATTTGCTACCCACATCTTCCATTACAACCTCAAGATTGCTCCAGAGCCTGGCATATGCATTCCTTACTGTTTCCCTGGGAAGATCTTTGAACACCTTCTGAATCTTGGCTTCCCGCTCAGCCTTGTTGATACAGGCAGAATGATTTGTGTCTTTCCTAACTGTGCTCCTTATATAGTAATCTGTGAGATTACAATCAGGGGAATTAGTAAGCCAGAAATCAAGGCTGGTGAAGCTATAGAAATTCTCTGACAACCGTTACTGACTCTCTCTAGTGATATGACATGGCCTTCCAACCTAGGATTGACCACAGTTTCCACCAGCTTTGCATAGCTGGCTGTATTGAGCCTAAGGTCCTGTTCAGAAATGTGGGGATAAATTCCAGTTGACGGTCACAGTCAGAATGCCTACTGTATCCCTCCCTATTGGCCATGGCTTCATAGTCTTTATTGCAGTTGTCCATGTCACATCTTACAGACTTTACAAAGTTCACAGAACACTGAGCTGCAGTCATAATGTTGGCATTTTGATATCCTGCGTGAATATTCAGATGGCTTTCAGTCCTTCATGTCAGCTAACTTTTTCTCAACTACAACTTCAATCTTTATGCTCTCCAACGCTGTTGACTGTTCACCAATGCATAAAACTGTTTCTGAAAAAATCGTCAAATTTAGCCCTGCTCGAAATGAGAAACAGATAGACAGCCAACAACTAATGAAGGGTCACATATATATATATATATATATATATATATATATATATATATATATATATATATATATATATATATATATATACACATATATACCATTTATATTACTATATGCGAATATACATGTCTGTATGTGCAAGTGTGCTTACATCTTTCAGTTTGCTCCTCTTTGCTAGACAACTGATGCTGGTTTGTTTACATCCCTGAAACTAACCATTTAGCAAAAGGAAACCAATAGAATAAGTATTTGACTTAAATAAGTACTGGGATTTAATTTGTTTGACTAAGCCCTTCAAGATGGTACCCCTGCATGGCTGGGTCCAATGCTTGAAACAAAAGAATATTATGAATTTGGTAAAAATGAAATAAAAATAGCACATTAATTGGTTGCTAAAGCATAATGATGGTTAATAAGTTGACTGACCAACAAATTGACATAATTGTTGGAAGAGTTTAGGGTGGGGTGAAGTGGAAAGAGAGTTTTGCAATAGAAATTAAAAAATTAATAAGCCATAATTGATATGGTATAAATTTGAGAAAAGACTAATTTTTATTTGGCAGTATTAGAAGCATATACACTATTAATACCACTACCATCATCATCATCACCACCATCACCATTACCTCATCATCACTACCACTAACTCTGACACCAGCAGCAGCAGCACTACCATTACTAACACCATCATAATAACCACCACCACCACCACCACCTGGCTTGATGGGTCTTCTCAAACATGGCATAATACCAATGGTCTCGGTCATTTGTCATTGCCTTCATGAAGCCGTTTCACACGCCACTGGCATCAGTCACCTTGCCTCTGCAGACATTTTATGGAGTTTCTACCTACACATTTTCTGCAGATTGAGCAGGACCATCTACCTGAAGGGATTTGTGATTTATCTGCCTTCCTACTTATCAAGACTTTGGTTTTTGCTAGGATAACTCTAAGGCCTTTCGATTCTAGACCTTGCTTCCATACCTGAAACTTCATCTCTAGTTCTGGTAGTGATTCAGCTATAAGAACAAGGTCATCAGTGTAGAGGAGCTCTCAGGGGCAGCCTGTTACTGCCCGGAGGACTATAATGAACAAGAGGGGGCTGAGGACTGAATCCTCTGCTTTACTCATTGCCAACCCTTGCCTTACTGACAGCATCACTGTACATAGCTTCTACAGCTCTCACCAACCACTCATCTCTCCCTCGTTTCCACATTGGCCACCAGATAAGGAATTGGGGGTCCCTGTCAAAGAATTTCTCCATGTCAACAAAAGCCAAGTACAGGGGTTTATTTTTGGCTATGTATTTCTCCTGCAGCTGCCTTACCAGAAATATACAAGATAAAAAGAAAAGAAAAGAACTTTTAGAAGTGAAATGGTCAAAAATGAGAAGAAGAGGAAACAAAAGGTTTGATATTTAGGAGTGCAAGTGAGGTGGACTTGCTAGGAGTGAAGAAGAGAGGAGGGGGAGAAAGCGAGAGAGGGAGATGGGAGTTTAAGATAGTAGCCATTAGGGGAATATAATAGTTGGAGTAAAATGGGTTGCTTACTACTTAACAGTAAAATTACACAGTCATGTACCTGCGTGCACATGCGTACGTTCACTGTGTGCCAGTAGTATCCCTACAGTATATATATAATATATATATATATATATATATATATATATATATATATATATGTGCATATATATAAAAAATACAAAATGGGACAGGAATGCAAAATATCTGGACAGTTAGGTGACACAAAAATGGGACAACAAAACATCCAGGTAGACGATACAAAGAAAACAAGGACGGGTCATTTGAAGTTTTCTTTCTTCAGT